>NW_004949127.1:2745238-2758523 GCF_000317375.1 Microtus ochrogaster | reverse complement strand
TGTAGACCAGGCTGGTCTCAAACTCACAGAGATCCGCCTGCCTCTGCCTCCCAAGTGCTGGGATTAAAGGCGTGCGCCACCACCGCCCGGCTTTTTTACTTTCTTTCTTTTTCTTTCTTTCTTACGTCCTTCTCCCAGACCCCAACAGCCCTACAACCATTGTAATTTGACCTCTTACACACTCATTTGTTTGTATACTATTTCAACTTAAAATACACACACACTATCTCACAACTATACAAATCAGTTTGCTAATTTTTATTAGAATATTCTTAAATGAATAATTGTTCAAGGTTTTCTTAGAGGTTAGAACCAAGTGTATGGATTGAATATTGGTCAAGAGGAATATCAGTCCGAATTCTGTGAACAAGAGGAAGTAGTACACAACTGTAAACCTGTTTCATCCATTCAATATCTACCTCTGACGGTTCAGGACGGACAGGACAGTAGCAGCAATTACAGAAACTAAGTCATTGAAACGTCACTATGAGGCCATGAGTCAGTGCCACACAGTTCCAATGACTGCAAAGGTGTGTAGAGAGAATAGACCTACAAGGTTTCCTGCACACACACACGTGCCATGGCACCCTGCACCACATGCTCACACGTACACAGTAATGTCATTTTAAACATCATTTCTGGGAAGGACTTTTAAAACTATCCCATTCGCCTTCCATCCTACTCACGTCCACACCAAACTCACTGTTTCCATGTCTTCAGCAGAAAGCACCTTGAGACGTTCATTTCGTGGGTTTTTTTTTTTTAACCTATCAGACTTTAAATTGGACTCAACTTGTCGTCCTTTTTACAGCAGGTCCCTTATTGTCTTACCAACATCGTCCTCCAGGAAGTCATTCCCAGCCCAACCACTAGAACCCTCACTGGCTACTCTCAGGGCGGTCCGTGATGGCTGGCGTCTGTATGATGCTCTGTGGAGAACTTTTCCTTCTCATCCATCCCAACCTCAGTGTGAGTCATCTGAAAGTCAAACCATATCATTTACTCTCTCTGCTTCTCACAGAAGCAAGTGCCTGACTGGACAGGTTCCTTTTTCTAACTCGGGTTCATTATCCTTCTGTTCCTGCACTTTCTAGTGAATGCTAACCAGCAGTGTGCGTCCCAGACCACTGTGCTCTGCTGATGATAGACACGGGAGGAAGTGGAGGAAGAAAGAATACATTGTTTACTTCCGCCTCTAGCCTTCTAGTGAGGATATCTAAGGCATTCCTCTCAAGACAAATTAGCAACTTCCCTCTGTTGCCCTTGTCCCTCTGGGTGGTTTGGATGAGAATAGCTCACGTGGGGTTTACTGGCTCCTGGTTTTATCAGATCATAGGCCCATCCAAGGCATCTAGAGACATCCTATAACTTCCCTCATCAAAAGAAGCAATGAGGAGGAAGTTTCTTGGCTCTCTGAGTTATAACCTAAGAGCCCCACAATCATATATACAGTTAATGATAAGATATTCAGAAGCCTGTATCTGTAGCACGGATTCTAGTTGGTTTTAATAATAAAAACTCAGAGTCAGATATAGGGCCAGATATAATGCTGAAGATTAGAGAAGCCGAGAGGTCAGCTGCCCGAGAATTATTTTCTCTACTAGTGCTCAGACCAAAGGGGCAATCCTGTCCTCAGACTGCATCTCCAGGCTTCATCTGTCTTCACCGAACCTCAGACTGCCCTGAGCTCCTGTCTCCTCCTGCCCTATATCCCTCCCTCCACCCAACCATATCACTCCTGTCTCCACCTCCCTAGTGCTGGGGTTAAAGGCATGGGATCCTAAGTGCTGGGATCACCTTTGTGTGAGCTCTGTTTCTCTTTTAGACAGATTCAGTCTTGTGTAGCGCAGGGTGACTTTGAACTAACAGAGACCCCTCTGCCTCTGTCTCCCGAGTCCTGGGATTAAAGGTATGTGCCACTTCCTGGTCTCTAGTGTCTTAGCTCTGCACTGTGGTCTTCAGACAAGCTTTATTTGTTAAAACATAAGCAAAATATTACCACATATATCACTAAGTATGTCTTACTATTTCTCTGGGTATCTCTCCTTCTCTTAAATTATGTATTTAAAATCTATGTAACAAGAGACCTCTGCAGGTCTGGGTGTGAGTTAGGGACATCCGAGGGAGTAGATCAGAACCAGAGACCTTTGTGGGACCAAGTCCAAGCCAGAGATCTCCACAGGAACAGACCCAGACTAGGGACATTTATGGAAACAGGATTGAGCTCCTCCAGCCTTTTTTAATGGACACTGATCCCATTAATGAAGGCATAACCTAATTATTTTCTGAAAGCCTGCCTCGTAGATGTGACAAGACACCTAGCAAACGTAATTTAAGAAAGGAAAGATCTGATTGGTAGTTCAGGGGTGCAGTAAATCCTGAGAGGCGAATCATGACCCATCCAAGGTGTGTGGATGTGAGGAAGGGTACAGCCAGAATCCCTGGGAGAGTCCAAACTAAACCAGGCTGAGAGAGGAAATGAGAGAGGGGGGGAAGCCAAGGGGTAAAGAGGCCGAGCAAGCTCAGAGAGGAGCCAAGAGAGCCAAAAACAGCAGGTTTATATAGGAAAGAGAAGCTGGGGGAAGGGAAAGCAGGGGTGGGGCAGGGTGAGGAGTGCTGGGAGGAGCCACAGGTACTGAGTGAGCCTAGAGGCTAGTCTATGCTTCCCTATGCCTGCACTTAGCCATTTGTACTGGGTTACTTTGGGACCTGACAATAGGGAAGGCAGGGTAGCCCTCACTGGCCTGCAACTCACTTGTAGCCCAGGCTAGCCTCCAACTGAATAGTGACCTTCCTGCCTCAGCCCCAGGTGCTGGGATGACAGGCATGAGCCACCAGACCTGGTCTCTAAGTTGTCTTGAAAAGTAAGCATTAATGGCTTGTAATTCGTTCATATTTATTTGAAATATGGGAAGTGATTTTTTTTATAGAAAAATCCTGTCTGCGATTTAATGCTAGAAAAATGTAGACCTTCAGTGTGCAGCATTTCCTTAGTGCTGTCATTTACCAAGTCTTTGCCATGATTCCTAGAAGGAAATAAATACATTGTATATTTCGACTTAGAAAGTCAAGGCATGTTTCAGATATGAAAGGGATTAATTTAATATTAACTAATCAAATTCATTAAGTATTAGCGGGGAAGATATACTTGCAAGCTTCACAGAGCATTGTACCCTAGAGTAATGAAGTAGAGGAAAGTACTAATGACTGGTAATGGGGGCCTGCTAACCCGTTAGTGCGTAAGTTAACCAGGTTTTAAGAGTTCTCATCATTGTCGTTATCTGGAATCCGCGGATTATGTACCTATCAGAGGTTTTAACTTAAGAAATTCTTAAAGTTTGGAATTGTCACTGTGAAAAATGACCAGTCTTCCCCACCCTGCCCTGCCACTGGGAAGACCACCCATGCCTTCACCACCCATCACTTACTGAGCTAAGAACTTTCTAGAGTTTTCTTCATTTTAAATATCTGATTTTTTTTTCTAAATGTTTTCACTTTGGAAGTCATTCCCTGTTCACACATAAAGCAACATCCTTCAGGTCTAGAACGAGGACTATGAACCCCGAGTTGAAGGGAGGGAAAGTAGTATAAAAGGCAGAAAAAAGTATTTCTTACTTCACAGTTTTGAGATAAGAAATGTACATATGCCTCAAGACAGGATGAGCCCAAAACATTGGCTGTATTGTATTTCCAGTTGACTCCTGTCTGCGAAAATAAAACAACAACAACAACAACAAGTAACTTTCAGGGATTGTCATCAATGAATGTATCGATTATCTAGTGAGTACATAACACTTTTGCTGTGGTCCCTAAGGCCATTCAATAAAGGATTAATTGATAGAAACCTGGAGTGGTGCTATTGAGAGGTTGAGGGATCTTTTTAAGGTTTTTTTTAAATATACAGTTTATTTAGTTTTATTTTATGTGTATTGGTGTGAGTGTGTCAGCGTCCCTAGAGACGGTTGTGAGCGGCTATGTAGGTGCTGGGAATCGAACCCCTGTCCTCTAGAAGAGACGCTAGTTCTCTTAACCACTGGGTCATCTCTGCAGCCCCAGAGTGGGCTTTTTAAGGGATGAGGTCCTCTAGCCACTGGTGGCACACCCATCAAGGGGACACTGGAACCCTGACCCCTTCTTCTTTGTCTCTCACTAATTCCTGGCCCTGAGGGAGGAGCTTAGCTACATGGTACACCCCACTGTGATGTGTTGTCTCAAGACAGGGCTGGTAATCAAGGACTGAACTATTGTTATGAACTTAGAATAATCTTGGTTGTCAACCTAATTGGATCCAAAATAAACTAAGAGACATACCTCTAAGTGGATCTTTAACGTCCCTAGAAGGGTAAGCTGAGAAGGGAACACTCTCCCCTAGGTGGTGGTGGCAGTGTTGCTGTTGCTTTTAGTCTGTCGACCTTTGCCCTTTTGTTGGTGCATGCATCTACTCAGATGCCGCTGCTACTGCTGCTGCTGCTGCTGCCGCTGATGCTGCTGACGCCGCCGCTGCTGCTGCTGCTGCCGCTGCTGATGCCACTGATGCCGCTGTTGCTGCCGCCGCCGCTGCTTCCGCTGCTGTCGCTGCTGCTGATGCCGCTGCTGATGCTGCTGATTCCGCTGCTGCTGCTGCTGATGCCGCCGCCGCTGCCGCCGATGCTGCTGCTGCTGATGCCGACATCATCCGTTCGCCAGCATCAGAACTCAGCCTTACAACGTGGGGTCCAGAGAAGAGAAAGCCTACTCCGTCAAGTTTTTTTTTTTTTTTGCCCTTCCCATGTGCACTGTGACACAGGCGTACACATACAAACACATACACACAAAATTAATAAACATTAAAAAATTAAGTTGATTGATAAGAGACATTTTCCTGTGTCTATTTAGAAATATACATTATTAGTAAAGCCCTTCTAAGCATAATTTTATAACATATTTCAAAGTGAAAATACATGTTTGCTTTGAACCAACAATCTCAGTTAGAGGAATAATTACAACAAAAAATCCCATACATATAAACAAATATGAATGGGCATGTGGTTTATATTTGCTCTGTCTGACTCAGGAAGGAAACTGGAAATAATGTTAAGAGAAATTATGAACTGGATTATAGTTGGGTATTTTACTCTTTGGAGCCACCACCTGCCTCCCAAATAAATATATGGAGATTTATTCTTACTTATGAATGCCCAGCCTTAGCTTGGCTTGTTTCTACCCAGCTTTTCTAACTTAACCCATCTCTCTACTACATTTTGCCTCTGGGTTTTTTTTACCTATTTTTTTTCTGTATGTTTTCTTTCCTTCTTACTCCGTGGCTGGTACGTGACTGTGGGGCTGGCCTCTGGCCTCTGCCTTCTCCTTTTCTCGCTTCTCTCTCTTCTTTTTTTTTGAGCCTAGATTTCCTCTCCCATTTATTCTCTCTGCCTGGCAGCCCCACCTATCCCTCTCCTGCCTAGCTATTGGCCGTTTAACTCTTTATTAGACCAATCAGGTGTTTTAGGCAGGCAAGGCAACACCAGGTTGACAGTGTTAAATAAATGCAACACATCTTTGCACCATTAAACAAATGTTCCACAGCCTAAACAAATGCAACACATCTTAAATCAATATTCCACAAGATGGGATATGCTATATTATAGAAAAAAATGAAGTTGTTGTGATTGAAGCTCTTTATTGACATGGAAGGATCTCTTAGACAAGGGGAGAGATGAGGCTGGGGTATGCTCAGTGGTAGCACACACGCTTCATAGATGCAATGCCATGGATTCAACCATCAGCACCACTCACGCACATACACACTCATCTGCACATATGTCTGAATACGTATTTAGACTTTTTTTTCCTCTAAGGTAATAAAATACTAAGTTTAGCCTGACTGTACTTCCCGGCCTCCTGTGGTTAGTATTGGTTGTGTGTCTAAAATTTGGCCAATGAGGTCAAAGTAGAAGTATTTGAGTTAATTCCTGGGAACTTCCAGGGCACTTTTAAAAAAGAGAAACAGCTGGTATCTTCTATTGACCGGTTCTCAATCGGTCAAAACAGCGATGGTTTGTGTTCTCAGATCTGCAGGGCAGCTGAGGCAGCTGGGTTCCATGTGTGCCTCCAAGCCCAGGCTGAAGGGTGGCAGCAGAGAGAGAGAGAAGAAGGTTCTGGACCATGCAGACTTCTGAGGGCCTGCACTTGAAATGGAGACAATGGCTTGTGCCTATTGGTGCTCACACGGTCAGCCCCAATGTCGTGAAGCAGGGACAGGTACCCCATCCATGATGGCTCCAGGCCAAGAATACGCAGTGAGCAGTGAGGAGAAGATTGGAATAATTCACATCTATAATGCAGACTTTATTTACAGATACTAACACTGATGATCTATGGTGTCAGAGCTTGGTGTTGAGACCAACTTTTGTTTGTTTTTTGTTTTTTTGTTGTTGTTATTGTTGTTGTTTTGAGGTTTCTTTCTTTCTTTCTTTCTTTCTTTCTTTCTTTCTTTCTTTCTTTCGAGACATGGTTTCTCTGTGTAGACATGGCAGTCCTGGAATTCACTCTATAGACCAGGCTGGCCTTGAACTCACAGAGATCCGCCTGCCTCTGCCTCTTGAGTGTTGGGATTAAAGGAGTGCACCACCACTGCCTGGCCTGAAACCAAAATCTACTGGATCCAAAGCCCATACTGTTTTAATCTTACCATCATGCATTTTTATGTTTTGATTCTGGCACATAGGATAAATTAGTATGTGCTTTATTTTAGTTTCCAAAAAAAACTTTTCTTGGCTACTATAATGTACTTATTGTTGAAAATGAACTTCAAAATCATGTTACGAAATTCCCAGAAACACACGAGGAAAGTAGTAACAAATAAGGAAACAAATGGAAGAGAAACCTATGAATTTATTCGGGAAGGTGCTGACATCTTTAAACCCTTAGATTTTTCCAAAAGAAGTACGATGTGTCTGTCCCTGTCTCTATGATTTATGGAGGCCTATTTCACTAATGTTATTCCCAGTCCTTCCAAATCTCCAGGTACTCAATCATTCTCTCTATAAATATTAATGACATCACTCTATAACATTTACAATTTTGATTTTCTGCCCAATTTCTGCCTAAATGCTGGTTTTAAATTTGGGAATAAAGTTGTTGGAAGTTTCCTCACCAAAAAGCATTGTGGTGGCCTTTTAAAACACTTTTAAGTATAGTTGACATATATTTTACATATTATTTTGCACATGCGTGTGACGCATATATATTTACTGCTATGTGTGTTGCTGGGGAGTCAAAGGTAGAGCCTCATATATGCTAAACAAGCCCTTTGATACTGAGAAGAAAAGCAGCTCCATTCTTTTAAACTTTATTTCATTATATTTTTGTTCACTTACTTCCCAAGAGCGGGGATGGGGCACTCTGAATAGCACCCACATGGAGGCCAGAGGTGGAGGAATCATTTCTTCACAATCTACCGTGCAGTTCCTGGGGGGTCAAACTCAGCCCCCAGGCTTGGCTACAGTCAGAGCAGCATGGACCCCGAAATGACTGAGCAGGTGACTAACTCCTTTATCTTTTTAAGGAGTACTTTCTTTCTTAAGTAACTCATCCATCGGCAGATGTCATTCATTAAACATTAGGAAGCTGTTAAAATTTCTTCTGTTATTTTTAGAAATCCTCATACCTTTCCTGATATTAAAATATAATTGGATTCCTGGGACTAACATTTCTTGATTGACGTGAATTATTATTTAGCGTGTAATTAGACTTGATATAATATCATATTACGATTTTCAGATCTGTCGATTGCTATATTCCGAAGCTGCGGGAGCTCGGAAAGATTGTTTTGAAGGCCTACCACACACTCATGGAAGGACAGCCCCGCTTATCTTTGATCTCCAGCAAAAATACACTCGTGTATGGCATGTGTGTGTGGTATGCTTATTTTAAATAGAAGCAATATAAAATTCCAAGTGCGATGCACCTGGTGTACGAGTCAACGCACAAGTTTTGAATATTTCTTCTTCCTTGCTTAGATCTCTGATTTCTGTATTTTCTTTCCTTGGCCAATTCCCCACTATATTTCCCATTTTCTTGTACACATCAATTTTGCTCTTTAAAAATCCATGTCCCTAAACTCAGGTTTTGGTGTCACCTCAAAGACCTAACCAAACCCATCGAGGTGTCAGTGTGAAAAATGTCACTTGGTGTACACTGGCCAGATCTACTGAGTAACAGACAACTCAAGACTCTTCCGCTTCAAAAAGCCAGCTCTGATTTCTTGTTGGACATGTCTGGCTGTGAACCAAAGGCTGCAGGGTCACATCTCAGTAAGTGCCAACCTAAACAAGCCTGACGGAGAAACAAAAGAGCAGAGGGGTTCAGAACCTGAAGCAGAAGCAGCTGAGGAAAATACAGCGTTATTTCCAAAGCAATGGCCTCCTTGAATAAAGGAGGCAGAGGGGTTTATCTGGGTATATGTATGTATGTATGTATGTATGTATGTATGTATGTATGTGTATATAAGCTCATATATATATAATATATATATGAGAATTCATATAAATTCATATATACGCGCGCGCGCGCGTGTGTGTGTGTGTGTGTGTGTGTGTGTGAAAACACGTTAAGGTGCATTCCTGAGCATGCTCAGTTAAGGAGTCCGTTCCTGAGCATGCTCTGTTAAGGAGTACATTCCTGAGCATGCTCAGTTAAGGAGTACATTCCTGAGCGTGCTTCATTTAAGGTCATAATTTCATTTCAGGAGAGACTGCATTTTGGAGAATGGTTAGCTCAAGGTCATAGAGCTTAGGTTTGTAAGGTAACAGTGGTGGTCAGGAATGCCTATGGGTGTGGACAGCTTACCCTGTACAAAGTGTTAGCTGACAATAAGGGAAAGGACACCCTACATGCGCATTCGTTGCAGAGCGTCCCCTGACATCTGCAGCTCTGCTCTGTTTCTTCTCATGCTGGGACCCACCATGAAGGACTGCGCTGTTCTCATGGCAGCGGGAACAACAAAACAGTGGATAGAGCTGGAACCTTGTCACTTCCTCTGATCCAACGCACACAAGAACAGGATAGCCAGAAAGACGAACACTATGTGTTACGAAGAAGGAAGAAACGACAACTTCTTCTCCTTCCTACTATGAAAGCCGTGATTAATGGCAGGTGTGTCGTAGGGCTTCCCTGGGAAGGAGAGGTGAGCGGGGGAGGTTGCTTATGGGAAAAGCTGGAGAGCATCTCTAATACGATGACCCCTTACCCTAATTTCCAAAGCTGCTCTCATCCATGCTAGGAGAGGGAGCAACCGTGCATACTTTACAAAAGGCATGCAAGTTTTTGTCGTTCTTCCCACCCTCAGTTCTTTAGAGAAGCGACATCGCTACAGGGAAAACCTTCTTCAGTTTTGACCGCTCCATTCCTGGTACGTTCGTCCGTAGGTCCCGCAAGTCACTGTGCCACCAAGAGTACCTGTGGGACAAGAGCAGGTGGCGACAGCTGCCTCAGACATCCGGCCAGGGCTGTCCTTTTAAAGGTGTTTTGTTTGGATTTTGGTTTTGACACTCCAGCGGTGAGCAGAGTCGCTACTTTAAACAAACAACTACTGGTATAATTTCTATGGGAATATATTTTGAAAGCGCCGAGGCACGAAGAGATGTAATTGCAGATGAAGCTGATTCCGCTGAAATAGCTGTGCTGGCTCAGTCATCGGGGGTCTAACTGGGATGGAGGAGGTCAAACTGGCTCTCACACCTCCTGGTTAAGAACAACAGAGATGCCCAAAGCCACTAGTGTACATACAGGAGAAAAACAAAGGCTGCTTGCCACAGAAGCGTGAGGCTAGAAGTACGTGCTCTGCTTGCACACTGGTATGCTTGCACGCTGGTATGCTTGCACACTGGCTTGCAACACCCCTTTCTCGAGGCCTTTTAAGGGAGGTTCCAGGGTTTTCAACAACAAAATACCAGGATTTACTAGTTTCTGAATATTGGAAATCGCTGGTAGAAAACACTGAAGTTGAAGCTGGCAATGGTGGCCCAATCATTTAACGCCAGCACTTAGGAGGCAGAGGCAGGTGGATCTCTGTGAGTTCAAGTTTCACCTGGTCTGCACGGTGAATTCTGGGTACAATGTCAGTCTAATAGATTTTCACTGAAAATATTCTTTTTTTTTTCTGCATCTTTTTTGTTACTATTTCTGCTTCGTTTTGTTTGTTGTTGCTGTTGGCTTTTAGAAGTTATCCAGTCTCTGTAGTTGCTATTGACAGAAAAATGAACGTAAAGTTATTGTAGTAAGCCAGAGTTCAATTGTAGAAAAAAGAATGCATTCAAGGGCTGGTAAGATGGCTCAGTGGGTAAGGGCGCTCACTGCCAAGACTGAGGACCTGAGTTCAACCCCCAGAATCCACATGGTTGAAGCAGAGCACTGACTCCTAGAATATTCTTCTGCTGCCAACACGTGCACCCCCCCCCCACACACACACACACTGAATAAATAAATAAATGTATTTAAATCTTTTTAAAAGAAACCTGCCAGATCGGGAAGTGGCTGCTGTCACTGTAGGTCCCACAGAGCTAGACTCTTGCCCGACAAATGCTGACACAGCCTCAGTAAAGGGGTACCAGAGTGTTTCCGCTACAGTGACGCCAGGGCAGTCACACCCTGCAGTTCAGGGTGCAAATCTGAGTGCGAATGTCACTCAGGTGCATTCAGTGAATGCTACGTCACAGGCAGAGATCCTCACTGCGGAACATAGACGTAGTCAGACTTCACTTTCCAGACGCCATGTAAACAGAGCCCTTGTTCCTGTGCGGCTGTGGTGGTACTGAACAGAGCGGTATCTGTCAAACTAGCTAAAGACAATAAAAGGGGACTTGTGAACTCGCAAACCCGATTGGCCCCAAACATAGAAACATCTCTGGGAACAAATGGAACTGGAGGTTAGAACGCACTGCCAGCGTTGCTTTTTCATCCCGTTTCTCAGTTCTGATTTCCTGAGTGCCAACCACGTGCCAGACACTGCTGCGAGCGCTGAGACGCCACGGTGAGCAACACACAGGAATCTTCCCTCTGCTGGAGCCTGCCTTCCTGTTAGCTTCGTTTCCCCCACAGTGCTCTTGAAAATGGCAGCACAAATCACCCCCGAGAGCTGAAAGCTCATACACTACCCACTGTTGGGGATATCACAAGAAGAATGGGCTTTCCTCTCCCAGAATCCATATAAATTCCAAGCAATAAATGACTCTAATTGGTTTTATTATGTGATGCATCGAAGCCCATGTGTCCTCCAGATGTTGAAGAGGCTGCTCCCCAAAGGAAGAGGTGCTGAAATGACGAGCAGAGTTGATGTCTGTTGCATTCCATTACTAAACTACCCAGCTCTTACACACACACACATACACACTTTTGTACATGTTTCTCCCTACTAAAGTTGAATTTTCTCTTCTTCGAGTTAAACCATTCTCTTCTCCCAAAGAGGGCACATAGAACTTTCTTCACTTAAATGAAACTGTAATACAACCATGACAAAGCCAGCACTAATGCAGTTTTACACATCCTAAACTAATAATGATGGGTGCCATGCAGTCACTCTCCACCACCCTCTTATACAGAAAAAAAAAAAAACATGTAAACCAGCTTCACCTTCATGCACATGACCTCAGAACCCGGAGGCTTCTTCACCACCTTGAACAGATTCATAATAGTTGTGTCCTCTTCTTCTTCCTCTTTTCTTCTTTTTCCAAAATGGCAAATGCTTTACATTATAAATCAGAACTAATGCCACCTCCCAGAAGCCCCAGCTTTGCATGAGATGGAGAGTAATTTGAATGCTTGAAGTGTGGGTTCAAGAGCATGAGTCTGTTTTCAGTGTGTGTGGCGCGCACACGCGTGCGCACGTAAAGTCTATGACAATGTGGAAGATTACGTGAGGGTGTGAGAGGCGTAAATGTGCCTGAGTTGGTGAGTAAGTGTCCTGAATGCATGGCAGCGTACAGAAAAATGCACACAAACTGTATAGAAACAGTTATGTGTGAGGGGATGAGCATGTGTTAGTGATTGAGCATGAACATCCATGAACGTGCTAAGGTATGAGTGTATGTCGGGTTCCACGATAATGCGTGAGAGTGTGATGGTGAATGTGTGCAAGTATGTGCATGAGCATGTGTGAAACTACAACACTAGCATGTGTGATGCTACGGAAGTGAGTGTGTTTTGCACATGTGCTTGTGAACATGTTCTTGAAGGCAGGTATGAGCATGATGATATAGATGAGCAAGTGTATGCAAATGTGCTTGTGTGAGAGTGTATTCAAGTGGGAGTGTGTGAGTATAGGGTGTAAGGGTGTGTATGTGAGGCTGGGTTGGAGTGCGGGGTGGACATGTATCCGTGTGCAAGTATGAAAATGTCTGTGACAGTGTGTTAGTGTTTAGGTGTACAACAGTATACACAGGAGCACACATGAGTGAGTGCAAATTCACAATTCATGAGAGTGTGTCTGGACATGTGTGATAGTGTATTTCTTGGTGTATTAGTCTAAAAGAAGTGTCATGGATGTGTGAGATAAGTGTCTAGGTAGGTGTATATGCTTGAGCACATGTAAGATTACACATGTGAGCTTGTGTGTGATAGGGTAAGAGTGTGCCCAAGTGTGTGGGAATGTGTGGGTGTCTGACCACATGACTATATTTCTTAGTGTGAGTGTGAAACTGTGAACATGTACAAGGATGTGAAGGCATCTGTGTCTGTGAGAGTGAGCATGAGTGTGAAGGGATATGTGTACGTGTGAGTTTGAGTGTGGCAGTGTGGGGGGGAATATGAATGTGTGAACGTGTGTTTGTAAGTGTCTTCATGTGTGAAGGAGCTTGTTGAGGCATATTTGATCACACTGTGTGAAAATGTGTCACTGTTTCCCCTTGCCTGCCCAGGCACCTTATGATTGGTTCAATAAAGAACTTAAGGGCCAATAGCTAGGCAGGAGAGGTGAGGCAGGACTTCTGGAGAGAGATGGAAGTCAGGGAGGAATCTGAGGTCCAGAATTCACTAGCGAGACACAGGGAAGTTGGACGTACAATATGGAAGAGAGGTAACAAGTCATGTGGCAAAACATAAATTAATATAAATGGGTTAATTTAAGTTATAAAAGCTAGTTGGGAATAAGAATAAGCTAAAGCCAAGTTTTCATAATTAATAAGAATTCCCTGATGTGGGAGTGTCATATATCAATCAATCTGTTGATTTCATTGGTTAAGGAATAAAGAAACTGCCTAGGCCCCTTGATAGACCAACCCTTAGGTGGGTGGAGTAAACAGAACAGAAG
>NW_004949127.1:2736949-2742238 GCF_000317375.1 Microtus ochrogaster | reverse complement strand
GCGGTGTTTAAAAGAATACAGTTTCCGTGTAATTATTTCGGGGCATAAGCTAAGCTAGCCATGTGGGCGGCCGGGTGCCGGGGACGCAGCCCCGCCGCTCCTATTTCAACAATTCCCTATGTCATTATTTGGAAGCTGTCATCCAAAGAAAGCCCTGACACAAGAGCGAGTGTGCAAATGTGAAATCTAATGAGGGTGTGGAAGTGTTCGAGCTTACAAGCATGAGTATGAATAAGTATGTATTCATGTGAGAGTTTGTAAGCGTGCACATATCTAAGCAAGCATAGAATGTGTTTGTGAGAGAGTAAGTGTCCAAGTATATTTATGTGATTTTGTATGTCAGTCTGTGTGAATGTTCACGTTTGTAAATATGGGAGTGTGCTTGATGTGCATTGTGAACTTGTGTCGGCATATGAATGTGAACATATGTGAACTTGTGATGGGTGGTATGTATGTTGCTGTATGAATATATAAATATGTGTAAGCATGATGTGGTATTCCCCCTGTATGCTGTGAATATGTTTTATTGCCATTGGTTAATAAAGAAACTGCTTTCAGCCAATGGCTTAACAGACTAGATCTAGGCAGGAAAAGTAAACTGAATGCTGGGAGAAAGTAGGTGGGGTCAGGGAGGAGCCATGTAGCCACCTCAGAAAGATGCCCTGGAAACTTGCTGGTACGCCATAGCCACATGGTGATACACAGATTAATAGAAAGGTGTTAAATCAAGATGTAAGAGTTAGCCAATAAGAAGCCAGAGCTAATGGGTCTAGCAGTCATTTAATTAATACAATTTCTGTGTGGTTATTTCGAGCCTGGGCAGCCTCTGCCAACATAAGCATGTATGGGTTTGTCAGTATATGAAAGTGTGTATATCTAAACATATGTTTTTTGAGTGAGTAGGTGTGTCTGAGCATTTGTGTGAGTATGAGTATTTGTAAGATTGTGAGTCATAGCCTGGTTGTATGAGTATATGCTTACGAGTGTATGATTGTGACTGAGTGTACATCTGTGTGTATGAGTGTGAACATGGTGAGTGCTGGATTTTGAGTGAGCATCTGTTTTCTAGAATGTGTGTGCAAGCATGTGTGTAACTATGTCTTTTATGTGTTTTGGGTGTGTGTTTGTGAATAGGTGAGTTTGTGTCTCAAGAGATAGCAAGTGTGTGATTGAGTGAGTGTGTGTCAATGTGAATCTATGATTGAGTAAGGTCTGTGATAATGCGTATGTATATGCTAGTGTGAATGTATACATGAATTTGTGAGTGTAGTAAGGTCTGTGATAATGCGTATGTATGTGCTAGTGTGAATGTATACATGAATTTGTGTGAGTGTAGTAGGTAAGTACATGTGAGTGTGTTAGTACACTAGAGTAAGTGGGGATATATGAGCTGATTTTACATGCTTGTGTGCATGAGTATTAATCTGAGTGTGTACATACGAGTATGTAAGTATGCGTGTCACTATGCGTGGGTGTGATGTGTGTCAGAATATGTGCAAGAATATACATGCATGAGTCAATGTTTGAGCATGTATGAATGTGAGTACGTGTGTATGTGTGTGTGTAAGCATGCATATTTGAAAAATGTGAGAGTGTGCATGTGCGTGTGTAAATGTGAGTGGAAGGATATGCATGAGTATGTATGTGTGACGGTCTGCAAGAGCATGCGACTAAGAATGTGGGTAAACAAGTGTGAGTGTGAATACGGGCTATGTGCAAGTCTTGTGTATAGAGGTGTAGAGTGTTGTTGTAGCCTCTTCTGATGGCTGTTCAGTGGGTGTCTCCTTAGGGATCTTCTCTCTCCACATTCAGTGTACATGTGGCTAAAGACTGTCTTTAAGGCAATGGCTCAGATGCCTTACTCTCCCATCTGTCTTGACCCCTGCACTCCAGAATTCATATCAAGAAGGAACTTAAGTGTTGAGTGGGTCGGTGTTGGATGCCAAAGCATCTAATTTTCAGACAACCTGCAGCAGCCTCTCAGGTCCAGGTCGTTGCTGAATCTACAAAGAGAGCCCTTCTCTAGGCCCCGCCTTGTGCCTTTCCTGTCACCCGAGATGGACTTTCTGAAAATACGCTTATCAGGGATCTAGTTTAACCCACAGTTATCTATAAAGAATATGAATCTCATTTATTCAGAACGTGTCTTCCCAAGAAACACGAAAGAATCCATTTATGGAATAAAAGAAGATGAGGAGGAAGGGAAACTGAGAACGGGGAGAGGAAAGGCAGGAAGAGACGAAGGAAGGAGGGACAGAGGGAGGGAGAAAGGGACAGGCAGGCGACAGAGGAGTGGGGACAAACACCTAGTAATTTTGTCAACCAACAAGTTACCTTTGGAGCAAGGCTAATTTATTTATTTTGCCATTTAACTAAAATATTTACCCAGTCAATAACAGATCAGATAATCTATCTATATCTAAATTTGTCTTGATGTGCTCTTAAGGACTTAGCACATTTTACAAGTTGTTGTTTTTTTATGACTTTAGTTTCTGCAATCTTCTACCCTTGTAACGTTTTTATCCTTTCCTTGAGATTTTAAGCAAGTCAGAGGGAGGGAAAATCTCCGTAGGGGTGATCCTCACGGTTTATTTTTGTTGTGTTTCTCTCAAATCTCCTTACATGTTTATATTAGATACTGCTGTGAGGCTTGTGTTATCCACAGAATCTTAAAAGGGATTATTAGCATAGCTGTGGTTTTCTCCCTTTAAAATAAACCCCAGCTTAGCTGGAATTTGTATTTCTCAAGGGACATCTTTTTCCAGATACACATAACACTAAATATTTTAATCAAGTATGTGATCAAAAATATTTTCCATTTTACTTCTTTTATTTATTTAATGGATTCATGTTACTCATTCTTTTTTAGGCAAGAGTTAATTTGGAACACAAGCTCAACTTCTATATTCCAAAATATGGGAAAATAATTTTCTTGTTTCAGGGACGTATATATTAACAGTATAATTGTGCATTTTGTCAGTGATTATGTATGGGTCAAGAATAGGTTCTAAATGACATGTATTGATGTTAAATTAAATTAATCGTTCTTGGATGTCTCTGTCAGCACAAAGGAGTTTAGGATGTGTCTTGACAGGCTACAGGACTCCTCCTGAGCTTCTCATGGTATTTCAGCTTCCTCTCTTATAACCTGAGGTAGCTTGTATGCAATTGGCCCCCATATTCTCATGGGGAATGGCACTATTAGGAGGTGAGGCTTTGTTGTAGTGGGTGTGGCCTTGTTGGAGGAAGTGTGTCACTGTGGGGGTGGGCCTTGAGGTTTCCTGTACTCAAGATACTGCCCAATGTCTCAGTTGACTTCCTGTTGCCTGCAAGATGTAGAAATCTCATCTTCTCCGGCACTATGTCTGCTTGCACACTACCATAACTGGCCCCACAGCCATCCTGAAGATAAAGAACTGAACCTCTGCACTGTAAGCCAGCCCCAGTTAAATGTTTTCCTTTATAAGAGTTGTCACAGTCATGGTGTCTAGTCATGGTAATAGAAAACCTAAGGCATCGCCCGATGAAGTCAGTCCCATTTCTCCACATCGTTGGCTACTTTAACACCAAGCCTAATGTGTGGTTCCTTGCTTCACCACAAGTTCAGAAACAGACTGAGTTGAGTCAAGAGTGGGTTTAGAAGCAGGCACTACACCCTGATCTTATTACCTTCCCTGGTCTCTCTTTTGCTACTTTTCCTTTCCACAATTGCACCCCTGGTTCCACTTCTCTTTGTAGTCTGGTCTCCAACTGGCACTATCTCGTGGTACTGACCTCTCTGCAAATACATACTTTGACTTCGGTTGCATCATAAGTTGATGACCCCTTGTTACCATTTATTCCTGCCTGCCCTTGCGCCCAGTCTCACACATTGGTGTTCTACAGGTGGTTCTGACATAGCACTTCTGTCAGTGCTTAAAAACAATCAAGTGAGAAGGCTTTAGAAAATCAGGAACCAAGAGACAGGTACAAACTACCAAAACTGACTCAAGAGGAAATAAAAAAAAATTGTACAAGAGTGTAACAAATGAAGAGGTTGATTCAGGGTGTGTTTTGTTTTGTTTTGTTTTGTTTTGTTTTGAGTACACAAAATACAAACCGAGGCCAAGACTTCACCATAGAATTTGCAGACTATTCGGTGAAGAATTAGTATTGATTCTTTGTATACACATTCAAAAAGAAGGCTAAGAACATTTCCCAAAGACCCTGCTGATTAAGGAGTACATAAGAAAATGGAATAATACATCCATATTAGAAAAGATGTGAGTTACTTTAGAAGATGACATGATCTTGTACATACAAAATCCTTTGGAATTTCCAGAAGACTATTAGAATCAGTAAAGAACTCAAGCAATGTTTGAATAGGCAAGGACAATATGTGAACGTTACATTTACTGTATTTCTACATACACAATTATCAACCTGAAAACCATCTATTTATAACAGCATCAACACACATAAGAAAAAAATTAATAAAAGACATATAAATCTTCATCTCTATACACTAAAATCCCTCTGTAAAGAAAATTTTTAAGAATGCCAAGTAAATGAGAAAACATCTCATGTTCTTGTATCAAAAGACTTTGCACAGGCATGAAGCAAAAAACAGTGCTTTGACTCCTGGGTGTGATTAGAAGCTGGCAAATGAGTCGGGGCAGCACAGATAGACTCCATTCCAAAGAAGGAATGATTGAAAGAGCATCGGAAATCACAAAGACTGTCAGGGCACTGCTGACAAACACAGCGAGGCTACCCAGAAAGGCCACCTAGCAACAGAGCCAGCAGTACAAGGCTCCAGGAGGAAGGGTGTGTCAGAGATCTCATCCTAAGGAGGCCACTTGGCCAACAAATATACAATAAAATGTCCAACATTTTTAACCATAAGAGAATCAAAACTACATTGAGATTCTATCACTTTCCCCTGGACAATGCAGTCAGAATGGCTTCTATGAATAAAACAGCAAATGAAAAGGGAAGGAATGGACACGGCTGGTAGGGATGTAAATTAGTATAGCCATTCTGGAAATCAGTGTGGCAGTTCCGATAGATAGATAGATAGATAGATAGATAGATAGATAGATAGATAGATAGATAGATAGATAGATAGATAGATAGATAGGAGATAGATAGATAGGAGATAGATAGATAGATAGATAGATAGGTAGAGATAGATGATGATGATGATGATGATGATGATGATGATGATGATGATAGATAGATAGATAGATAGATAGATAGGAGATAGATAGATAGATAGATAGATAGATAGATAGATAGATAGATAGATAG
>NW_004949127.1:2735766-2736849 GCF_000317375.1 Microtus ochrogaster | reverse complement strand
TAGATGTAATGGGCCAAGCAGTGTTTAAAAGAATACAGTTTCTGTGTAAAGCTAAGCTAGCCATGTGGGCGGCCGGGTGCTGGGGACGCAGCCCCGCCGCTCTTATTTCAACAGAGTGGCACCCACCGTGGTAACAAACTCCACGTAAAACCTGAGAGAGCTTAATTTTAAACAGAGAAAAAACAAAGTTTAATGCAGATTTTTGCTGTTTGTTGGTGGCGTGCTGTAGAGAGATTTCCTGATTCGGCAACAGCAGCAGAAAAAACGCTGTGTCATTTTAAAGCGCAGTTTCTTGGGGCTGTGCTGCCAGCATAAACTCTGGCTTTAAAGCATTTGGGACTGGATGTTTCTGTTCTGCTTGGGATCAAAAGGAGAGTGCTCTGAGGCCGATGGCTCAGCGCTCCCTGCCTGCACCTGGGCAGACAGCAGAATCAGGCTTAGGCAGGTGGGAGAGCATGGCAGATTAGGACTGCGCAGTGCTCTGCGTTTCAGATTTGGATGTAACTTGGATGAAAAGAATTTCTGTGCTGTACGCTCAGTCTCAGAATTAAAGTGCTGAATGCCGCTCCTACCTGGCGGTCCCAGAGCTAGCACAAAATGGTACATCCTCCATTTTGAAATTTTCCTGACTCAGCAGCAGGAAAAAACTGGCTGTTTTAAAATGCTGGCTTTCTGGGCTGTGCCGCCATTGCAGTCTCTGTCTGGCTCCTGTGGGAGACAGAGCTTTTGAATGGAGCATTTGGAGTAAAGTGCTACGATTTGTTTGATGGCAACTAGACTGCTGTGTGCCTAAAAGGGGGACACTGCCTGCTGCAGCTCAGAGGCAGAAGCAGCTCCGCCTTGCTAGTGGTGCAGTGTGCAAGGATCAGAGGCACGAGCAGCTCCGCCATGTTGGACTGGGCAGGGCCAGCAGGCAGTACCTGTTTTTGACCTAGGAATGTCACAGTTTAGATTCTTAAGCGCCTAGTGATTTAAAGGCGCAAATCAAAAGTGCTCCTGGATAGTAAAAAATTGCAGAATCACAATAGGACAGATTCAGACCACTAAATGAATCACACTGTTGGATGAATGTACGTAGGCTTG
>NW_004949127.1:2711705-2728335 GCF_000317375.1 Microtus ochrogaster | reverse complement strand
GATAGATAGATAGATAGATAGATAGATAGATAGATAAGAGATAGATAAGAGATAGATAGATAGATAGATAGATAGATAGATAGGAGATAGATAGATAGATAGATAGATAGATAGATAGATAGATAGATAGGAGATAGATAGATATAACTGTAGAGCAAGCCTACAATTCAGCTATACCAATTCTGAGAAAATAACTGAACTAGGTATGTAATGACATACCAGGGACATTTGCATATTTATTCTTATGGTTAACACCATCCCCCAAATAAGAAAAAGACAAAATAAGGAATCAAATATATGTCCATAAAGAGATGAGTGGATAAAGAGAATGAGGTGTATATACCCAATAGTGTTTTATTCCATTATAAAAGAAAACAAAATTTATCATTTGCAGGGACATGGATCCTGTTTAATGAAATGAGCCAGACTCAGAAGATGCAAATGGAAGTCATAATGGCATACCACTTCACACCTTCTAGGATAGCTAGAACCAAAAATCAGATAAGCAAAATATTGATGAGAAGGTGGGTGGAAAAATTAGAATTCTCATACATTCTTCTTGGGGGTTTAAGTAATATAAATAGGTGGAAGTTCCAAAACTATGAAACCTAAGATTATTATTTAAGAAAAAAAACCCTAAGTGTATGTTCAAGAGAAATAAAAGCACATAACCAGACAAATACTTGTTTATAGCAGTATTGCTCATATAAGCCAAAAGGTTAAAAAAGAATCCCATGCCCATCAATTCATGAATGGATTAAAATGTGGACTAGCTGCAGAATAAAGCACACTGGGCCATGAAAGGAAACAGAATCTTTAGAGTTTTCTGCATGGGCTGCTAGCAGGCCAGGGGAATAGTCAGATACCCATCCTTTTCCTTTTCATAAACATACTGCTGTTGGACAGTTCCTAATACTTCTGCTCATGCGTCCTTTGCTTTACAAGGTCCACAAAACCCGACTGTAGCGCAACGCCTGCTCTACGCGCTACACGCTACAGTTCATGAATCGGGCAAGGGCCTGGAGATTGACACAAATACACAGAGACAAGGGTGCCAAGAATGCTCCTTTCATTGTGTTCCAGGGCAACTTATATAGGGTCTCCTTGGCTAATGGCCACACCCTAACTGTCAGCTGCAAGCTCACCAGAAACCACTCCCCTGCCATTAGGAACTCCTGAGGGTTTTGTGCTCAGAATAGAAGCAAAACAAATTGTTTGCTCAGAGCAGCTGCAAGCATAGGAAAACAAGTTGTTTACTCCAGCAGGCAAGGGGTCACAGGAAATTCAGGGTCTGGGGATCCACAGTCCCCAACTCCAGACTAAGACCATGCTCATCATTACGAGTGCCACCATCTCATTAGTGAATAGTTTAAAATGAAGCTCTGGAGATCTATTCTAGTCATAACGATGTGGTTAATCTCTGGACTTGCTATCATAATTTTCTCTACTTGAATTTCCAGTGGATTCGCTCTCCTATGGGCCTGGAACAATCTGATTTCATCCATCTGAGTTCCCTTGGCTGCCCTCTAATCCCTTAAAGCATCAAGAGGAGAGACACTAAATCCTTCTCCCCCCACAGGATCAGCTGGAAACAGACTGAATCTATGTCCCTTTCCGTGGTGATTCTGGGGTCTCAGCTCTCCAGGGGCAGGTGTTAGGTAGCTACAGAGAAATTAGCCCTCTTGGAGGACACTGAGGACAGCCCGTCCTTTACAACATCTCTCTCGGGCCAGATTTCCCGCACGCACGAGAGAGGGCTCTGAGAACTCCTGTTGAGAGTGCTGACCTCATCCTGCAGGAAGAGCTACAGATGCATGACAGCTATGTCCCATTATCCACCTGCCCATCGAAACAAAAGTCAGGAAAATTAGCCATGACTACGCCACTTTGAAAGGTTTTTCCATTTGGGGTTTAAAAAGTAGCAATTTTCTGAAGTCACAGTAATTAGCATTCCAGAGCTGAAGTCTAGATTCCTGCCACACCTCACCCCTGCAAAAGCCCAGTGAGGGCAGGCCTTCAGAGATGGGCTGTTTCTAGGAGCAAACCCAGGCTAGTGAGTGAGGAGAAGAATGTCAGATGGGGGATAACCATCTCTGAAGGCCTGCCCCTTCTACCCTGTAACTACATTGCCTTGTAAGTGAACAGTGGCCGATGATTCTTACAAGAGAGGTAGTTCCCCACACAATACCACCCTTTAAAAAGGGAACAACGTATTGATGTATTGCTACAACTTAGATGAATCTTGAGAATGAACACCGGGCTAAGTGAAAGAGCACACGCTATGTGACTCAATTTGTATGTTGTTCAGAATAGAGAAATCTAGATAGAGAGATTTCTTTAAGAGTTATTGCTTAGGACAAGAGAAAAAAATGTAGAAGGGACAAAAAGGAATAGATTAAGAAACAAGCTTTTCTTATAAAAATGTTCTACTCTTGACTATATGAATGGCTCTGCATACTTGTGAAAACACTAAAAAACATTTTATTTATTTTTATAAGGTGAATTATATGGTATATGAATTATATTTCAATAAACATTGAGAACAAACAATAATCAAATCCACTTAAGAGCCTCACCGATCTCAGTTTTATGAAAAAGCTTTTGCTTCATGGATCTGTTTATTTTGCAATTAATGAAGGTCAAAGGGGCAAGCAAAAAAACATTGTTGCTCAGGGACTCAGAATTTCTAGTTTTGACTCCAAAGACAAGTACAGAACCTGTCACAGCTTTCAAAGGAAGATTTATTTTCTTTATTAACAAATCAAGAGTGTTAAGTTTCCAGCAAAGAGGGTGAAATATTTGCTGAGTGTTTTAGAGAGGAGGGCTGGAAGGCTCAAACCTCTTTAGGAGTTTCTAGCACTTGAAGCCCTTGGAGAACTAATACATCAGAGTGCATTTAAAACTTCTCAGAGTGACATCAGCAACCATCAGCACGAGCTGACCAGGTATTTCAAGCTCAAGTTAATTGCTGGATAAACTACTGGCTATCAGCAAAGAAAATAAATACAAGAATTGTTTAGTTATAGAGGGGAAAGAACAGTATAATGCCTGAAGACTAAAGCTGCAATAACACCTAGACAGGAAGATGATGTAACCAATCAAGAAGAGAAGAAAGCATAGGCAAGGAAAGGTGTGGACAACACATTTAGCTGCGTGCTGGAAAATGCAATCTGTTTCTTAGGGTCAGGGACCGAACCTGAACCTTTTCATGTCATGAAGAGGTTGTCATTGAGCTACACCCTGATCCCTGAAAATACGGGGATTTTAAACTAACTGTAGTCCACATTTACCAATGGTTGGAAATACATGACTATTTTTTGTTATGTAGTAAGAAAACTGTTAAATACTTACATATATCTAGTGGTAATTAAAATACTGTCTTGCCTCTGTTTCCTATGTTTAATAAAGACAGGCTGAATTGAGTCTAAATTCAATCTTATTTGCTTATGGTGAAGGAGCAGTGAGAATAGACCCAGCCTCCAAAGGGAACTGTCTGTACATTAATTTAAATGCAAATGAATAGCAGGACCAGCAAAACTTGTCGACTATAGGAAAGCCAGGTTGGTCTCTGTGCGAAGAACCAACGCTGGACTAACCCACACAAGTTCTTTCAGAAGGGAAAATAAACTTGTGGAGGAAGGAAAACCACGCATGTATTTTCCTCTTGGAAAAGTCTGTGTGAATTTTTCACACCAATGACTCTTTCTTAATTGAGTTACCCTTGGACCAGGCAGAGGGTTTTTTATTATGGATAAAGAATTAATGTCAAAGTAGCAGAGCAGGAATGTTATTAAAAGGAGAAGTGTAAATTGTGGTATTTCCCAACAAATCAATCCTAGGTCAATCTAATTTAATGGTTTATTATGTTTTTGGAAAAGAGAGTACCCAGTAAAAAAAAAAATCTCTAAATTTGAAAGCGATCCTGTTTAAGGGAGTGATCGGCCCGAATGACAGGCGTAAACTATACAGGCGTGGAACGGCAGAGTTTTGGCTTTAGTGTAAGGTAACAAGCGCATTACTGAGAAAACTGTGCATGCTCCAGTTATGGAAACTGTTTGGGCTGCTGAGTCCTCACGGGGCACAGCGATCTAGGCAGCGCAAAGGCTGCTCTGGAACGATCTCTCGTGAGCTGTTGACGCTCAGAAGATTGGAACTCCGACAACTGACGTTGCTGATTCCTCTGTCCGCACCACCGCTGCCATGTCTGCTAGGCGTGTCTGGTTCTGAGCCCAAGCATAACAGAAGGGGTCGGCTGCGCATGGCGTGCTTTTCTGTGTGGAACAATATGATGCAGGGTGACCGCTCGGCATGGAGAGAAAGGGATTGGCTGGACCCTTGGCTGTAATCCAAAGGACACTTTGTGGTCTCAGGAAACGGAAGGAGAGGGGTACACCAGCAATGGGGTGGCATCTGTTACGGTTCACATAGGAAAGACAGCCTCACTGTGTAGCCCCTGTCTGCCTAGCGCTCACTATGCAGACCAGGCTATCCCGTAGACCAGGCTATCCTTGAACTCAGATTCCTCCATCTCTACCTCCCAATGCTAGGATTAAAGGAGTGCAAAACAGTTCAAATAAACTTAATTAGTGGAATGCACACAATTTAAAATATGCAATTAGATGTTAAACTTGGAGAGAGGGGGAGGAGGGATAGCACCCTTTCTGTTGACAGGAATTTGTATATATGATCAATATATGATCATATTTGTATATATGAAAGAGAAAGTAATGACACACTTGTGACTTGTGAACAGAGTCAGAGGCAGAGAGATGGCAGAGGCTTTAAGGAAGCAACAGAGGGGCCTTCTGAGTCAGGATCAAAAGCCAAGGACTTGTTTCCCGGTGAGACCTAGAACCAGGCTCAAAGCCCATAGACTTGCTTCCCAGTGGGGCCTGGAGATCATTCATAATTACTTGAAGTCTCAGTTTTCTCATCTGAAAGAATGTCAGCTCAAGAAATCAGCTGCAGATTTGATTGGGTGACTTGAGAGGAAATCCCAGTCAGACTCGGTCCATCCCTTCTCACGCCTGTGGCCCACATGCAGGGGGCATGGCCAGGAGGCAATCTCCATGAAGCACTGGGACTCTGCAGACCCAGAAGAGAAGGTAGGGGTGAAAAAGAGCGGTCTCCAAGAGAAGTTAGTATTGCTTCCTAGACGGTGGGCACAGGGAAGTGAAATTTTCTTTAATGCCAAAGAAGATTTGAGTAGAAAATAATCAGATTCCTAGGGTAATGCATTTTCTCCCCTAGTCCAGGAAATCTGCACAAGGACTGGATCCAAGGGTGTTAAAATATAATAGAGTTAGAGTCACTTATTGCCAAGATCTTGATAACGAGATTCAGACACAGGAACCACCAACCCCAGCTGCCAGAATTTAAATCAAGTTAAGTCCAATCAATCTTCAGCATATTCAATGAGGGAAAACACTTTCTACAGCACCGGATCTGGACTCCAGCAAAGGCTCTTGGGCCATGGGAATTCATAGCCCTCTACAATGCCGCTGCACTCCACAGCAATGACTTCTCGCTGGGGAGACGGACGTTTTGTTTGGAGATGGCACAAGGCCAGACTGAGCAGAGCCTTTTGGAAGCACTGGAACCCTCAAAGTGTCTCCAGTCACAGTCAATGTGATCTCAGCTCACACAATTAGAGTCAGTGTCGTTGTTTAAAGAAACAAAACTACAGGAAGGAGGACCCTGGGTCCAGAAGGACCACAAAATCCATCAAAACAGAGTTTGCTGTAGGGGAAGTCAGGTGAGCAGTTCAAAGGCTCTTGGCACTGTTGGTAAACCAGATGGGGGCCCTGATTGGGTGAGGTGATAGCTGGGTAATATTTCTTATTCTTGTGTACACAAAGCAGGTTGGAACCAGCCTAGGCTGGGGTGGCCGATTCCGTCTGAGGCGAGGAGGCACTCCCAAGCATACCTGACTCTTGGGAAATATGTTAAGTGGTAATGATGATGGGTAGGGATGCCAGAGATGTCAAACGTCTTTAAAAGTGAGGAAAACCCAAGCCTGCCACCCTCCGGGTGGGACACCATTGCAGGGCGTGTGATTCCTCTACTGTGGAGTGTGCCAGAGGACCAAGAATCTCACCTGACATGGAGCCGGACGAGATGACAGGAAACATGTTTCTTCAGGAAGATGATGAGGATGGAAGTTATCAGTGAGATCAGCTAGGAAGTGTAAGTTGGTAACAATAGAAGCCACCATTTTTTTTTCAGAATTGTCTCACTTTTTATTGAAAAACTTTTTTCATGTGATATATTTTGATCCCTTCTCTTCTCTATTCTTTTTGCTTAATACCCTTGGAGGCGAGGCAGACGCCATAAGGCAGACTCCCAGCTAGCTTCCCTGGGTTTGAACTGCCTTTCGTCGTGACTAAATGACTGACATAAGTTGTTTACATCCCTGTGCCCTGGTGTCTCTGTCATATACAGTTATACTTTTCTCATATGTTTACATACTATGTAATATATATATATATTATGTATAAGATTTAGTAGTACCCACTTTAAAGATGTTCTATGAGGAATTCTGTGTGTGTGTGTGTGTGTGTGTGTGTGTGTGTGTGTGTGTTGTATACTGTTTCAAGCAAGCCTAGTATAGCTATTATATTTCTTGTGGGTGATTGGAACCACATATATATTTAGCATAAAGCAACCAACATATAAACATTTTTAAGATGGAAACAATGCAGAACTATTCATAATCCCTCCATTTATAGAAAATGGAAACATATGGTATGGGAAGTATTAAGTTGGTAATAATAGAAACAACCATTTATTTTCAGAATTGTTTTTCTTTTTATTGAAAAATATTTTTCAGACATTATATTTTGATCTTGACTTTTCCTCCCTCGCCCAGCTCTCCCTAGATCCTCTCTACATCCCTACCCATCCAGCTCCCAAATAAAGCTTACAAAATGCCCATCTACTGCCGGGCGTGGAGCCTGCCCTTAAGGGTAGTCAATATACCCAGTGAAAAATAATTTTTCCTTTGAAAACAGATGTCAGTTGGAGACAGTTTCTTGGTTAAGGCGTGGGAGCTCATTTCTGCTTCCCTGTCTTAGATGGAACCCCATCTGCTTGGACCTGTGCAGGCTCGTGCACACTGCCACAGTCTCTGTAAGTTTGTGTGTGTGTGTGTGTCCTGTTGTGTCTGGAAGACACTGTTTTCCTGGTGTCATCCATCCCCTCTGGTTCTTATGCTCTTTCTGCCCCTCTTCTGCAGAGCTCCCTGAGCCCTGGGGGGAGGGTGTGATAGAAATATAACATTTAAGACTGAATCTTCCAAAATGTCTCGCTCTCTGCGCACTGCCCAGCTGTGGGTCTATGTTTTAGCTCCTGTCTACAGGAGGAAACTTCTCTGATGACAGCTGAGTGAGGCACTGATCTACGGGTATAGCAGAACGTCATTCAGAGTCACTTTATTACGATGTTCCTTCAGCAGAACCATAGTATTTGGTTTTCCCCTAGGCCCATGGCTTATTAATCAGGTTCTTGATCCCTTGAGCACGGTTGGGCATGGTCCCATCTCATAGAGTAGGCCTTAAATCCAATCAGAGATGGTTAGTTGCTCTGACAATATTTGTGCCACTGCTGCCAGCTATAATGCAGCTGGGTAACCATTGTAGATTGCAGGGTTGTAGATAGATTGTTGGCTATCTTCTCTTCTGTAGCATGTAGAGTACCTTCCAGTACCATAAACACTAGTCACTAGGGGGGAAGGCTCTAGCTAGGCCACAGCTCAACTTCTCTGTATCCAGTGTTTGTAGGCAAATTTTTTGGGGGGGCCACCAGCTCACACATGGAGACCTATTATTAATTATGAAAGCTTGGCCTTAGCTTAGGTTTGCTTCTAACTAGTTATTATAACTTAAATTAACCCACACTTTTTAATCTACATTTAACTGCGTGGCTCAATACCTCATCTCTCTGTATTGCCCATCCTGCTTCCTCCATGCTGGCTGGCGACCCTGTCTCCCGCCTAGATCCCTCCTCTTCCTCACTCTCTCTATGCCTGGAAGTACCATCCATACCTCCTGCCTAATGACTGGCTGTTCGGCTCTTCATCAAACCAGTCACAACAGTTTATCTTCACAGGGTTTACAAATATTCCACAGGCCTTACCATCAGTCTGTAGAGGGCAATCAGTAGCCTTACAATAGCTTTCTTGGGAGATCCGGGCTTTCTCTAGAGCTCCTTTAGCCAATGACTCGATTAGATGTAACCCATCCCTGACACGGGAGGTTTCATTTGGTGATGAGAGATATCTAGTTAGGGATTTGTCTCCCTGGTTATATGGTAACTCCATTTAAATTCCTTTCATGTGCTGGGCAGTATACACCTTTCATCCCAGCACTGGGGAGGCAGAGACAGGCAGATCTCTGTGAGTTCAAGGCCAGCCTGGTTTACAGAGCTAGTTCTAGACAGCCAAATCTACACAGAGAAACCCTGTCTTGAAAAAACTGAAAAAAAAAACTTTCATGTATGTATATATTTTAAGAAGCTTCTACAATAGTAGGCTTCCATTTGACCCCTCAAATAGCCCTTAGTTTTATTGTCCTTCACTATATCCCCCTCTTATGCTCCTCTTCCATCCCCCCCACTGAATCCTCCTGGTTCAATCTCTCCATAACTGGACATATTTCATTTCCCTTTCCTTAGGAGATCCTCCCTCCCCCAGTCCCTTATTCTATACCTAAACTCTTTAATTATGTAGATGTTAACATACAAGTAAACGTTTAAAAGCTAACATCCACATGTAAAAGAAAACTCACAATATTTGTCATTTTGGGTCTGAGTTGCCTCACTCCGGATGTGTTTTTCTAGCTCCATTCACTCACCTGTAAACCTCATAGTTTTGGTTTTTTATAACAACTGAATAATATTCCATGGTGTAAATGTACCTCATTCCCATTATCTACCCATCCATCTAGACCTCTAGACTTGAAACAACGATTTACTGCTGCAACTGTTGTTTTTCTCCTCATTGATCATACGGGGCTTTATTATTGTAACAAACTACATTTCGAAGCTTCTTTAACAATAAGGTTAGTCATGTGATTAGATCAAAACCAATGTGATAAAATGGGTGTTGAATGGTGCTTCCAGGAAAGTTCCTTAAACTGAAGGCTGAATTAGTTGAATTTTACATCATTTTGTCACCAAATTTACTCTTAACTGTGGTTCAAGAATGGTAGCATGAGTTGAAATCCCAGTCATCTTGCAAATCTAAAATGTGAAAGCATACCACAGAGATGATAGAAAGAAAGAATTGAAAAATAGTGGGTTCCCCAGTACATAATGGAGCATCTTCTACCAGCCATGAGCACCTGTCTTCTGGGCCTCTCATTTGATGAGACAAAACAAAAACCAAAAAAACTCTTGCTGTGGGCTAATGCTCTTGTACAAGGTAAAGATTTGCCACTTGTATTGGTTTAATAAAACACTGATTGGCCAGTAGCCAGGCAGGAAGTACAGGCAGGGCTACTGGAGTTGGAGAATTCTGGGAAGAGGAAAGGCAGAGTCAGTCACCAGCTAGACACAGAGGGAGCAAGAGGTGAAGGCCACACAGAGAAGATACCAAGCCATGTAGTTAAACATAGACAAGAATTATGGGTTAATTTAAGTTGGAAGAGCTAATTAATAATAAACCTGAGCTAATAGGCCAAAGAGTTTATAATTAATATAAGCCTCTGTGTGGTTTTTTTGAAACTGAACAGCTGTGGCACTGAGAGGGACAGACACATCCATCTACAAACACTCATTGGAGCTACTAGCTACTTAGAATTTCTGTTTCCTATCATTAAAGCAAATCACTGAGTTCTTTCATTGTCTCTGCCCCGTTTTCTGTTTCCTGAATGCCATGGATTCCTTTCTCTTGGCTGGTTTCCTGTGTTGGTGGAGCATGGCGTAGGTTCATGAGACAAACACATAACAGGCAAACCTTTGGAGATTTGGATAAAATACTTGCTTGGTTGCTGTGCTGTGCAGTGGATAAAGCAGGAGAGACACTTTACCCTCTTGTACTACATCTTCGGTAGTTCATTTTTTTGTGGTCCATGTTGAGTGGAGGCAAACAGGAAGAGAAAGGCCAGCTCCCTTTCTTGGAGGACGGCTCATTTCAGCTCTCAACTCATGTGCAGAGGAGAGCTCCCTGCACATCCAGCTGCAGGAGAGGCTGAGAAAGGCGTTCTATGTTCATATCTAAATGTATATCTAATTTTAAAATCTAGATTGAAATCAGTTTTGCTCAGAATTTGAAAATCTGCTCCCTTATCTCTAGATTGCATAGGGTGTGTATGTGTGTGCGTGTGTGTGTGCGTGCGTGTGCGTGTGAGTGTGTGCATGTGTGTGTGCGTGTGTGTGTGCGTGTGTGTGTGTTTTACTGGAAATTGACCCTACACCCTCACACAGGTTAGGTAAGCACTCTAACAGAACTACGCCCTGGCCAAGCCTGCATAACTTCTAACTGAAAGTCTTAAATTTAAAAACATGAAACATTTTGAAAAATGATTAATAGTGTTTATTAAAGTGCAATAAATGTGTGCCATCTGACCTCCAAATTCTTCTCTCAGGTTTACATGCAACAGAAAGAAGCAAATATGTTTAGCTCAAAGTACATTCATAGAAACGGGACTCATAATAGCTCATAAATGACCTCTAATATCCATTAATAGAGTGGGTAAGTAGGTAAGTAAACACTAGAGTGGGGTGTTATGCAGCACCAAGAACGGGCAGCTATAACAGCTCTACAGCTCTACAGCATGGATGAATTTCACAATTACAGTGTTGACTGAAGGAAGCCAGGCACTAGCTAATGTGACCTGTACTGTCCCATTTATATCTGTTACAGGAAATAAAGATAGTGATTCATTTTGGAGGAAGGAGCTGACCAGAGGTTGAACCTGCTGGGGTCTCTGAGATGCTGGTTGCTTCTCTTTCTTAACCTGGGTAATGGCTGCATTGTGTGCTCAGTGTGTGAGTACTCGTTTCGTTGTGTGTTTGTGGGATATTCCTTTACACTGTGTAAATATATGTCACTGTGATTCGTTAAATAAAGAAGCTGATTGGCCAATTGCTGAACACGATAAAGTTAGGCAGGAGAGTCAAACTGAGAATGCTGGGAAGAAAAAAGGTGGAGTTTGAAGTCACCAGCAGATGCAGAGAGAAGCAAGATGGGCATGCCATACTGAGAAAAGGTAACAAGTCACATAGCAAATCATAGGTAAATAATATAGGTTAATTTAAATGTAAGAGTTAGCTAGGAACAAGCCTGAGCTATTGGCTGAGCATTTGTAATTAATATTAAGTCTCCATGGCAGTTATTCTTCAGGGTCCAGAACGGCCTTACCTAACTAGCAGCAAACACTCTGTGTGCTCATGTCTAGCGCTGTGGGCACCTGTCTACACGGTATGACACCTGTCTACACGGTACGACACCTGTCTACACGGTACAGCTGGGTCTCCCCTAGAACTGGCTTACAAACCATGACCACTTAATGCAGTCATGAAGGTCACACGATCCTATCCGGCTGAAAGAGACATTATTTGATCCATTGATGATGAGCTTTTGGTAAAGTACTTCCCTGTGACTGTGAGATATGGGATTGACAAATTTTGATGAAACTGAGGTCAGTCAGAAGCTCAACAAGCCCTCTGGGATAGCGAGGCATGAGAATTCTCTGAGGTGGGCAGGAAACCTGGAGACCATTGAACATGTACGGTGTGTCAGGCTGAGTGTACACGGTAAGCTTTGTAGGTCATTTTCCACAGGACTCTGAGTGTGGAAAGGTCCCCTGGGAAATCACCTCAGTTAATACCCGAAAGAAACACGGGCAGTGAGATTGGGCCAAGAACGCAGTGGAGTGGTGACAGCATCAGGGAAAGGGTCAGTCGGTACTCCTTCGGGGACCTCTGTGGCCGGGAAGGTCCTTACCAATTTTTCTAAGCACAGAGAGGTGGCCTTCGTGTCCTGTGACACACTTAAGTCACTGGATGTCAGCTGCCACTCAGGAGGGGACAAAATTTGGAATGAGTGACTCCCTTTAGCTGAAGGCAGTCTCTGGAAGGGATCCATCTGTCAACCATCAATAAACAATACTCCAGGCAGGGAGGGAAAGGGGGTGCTGGTCCTCATCGGGTGCTGAGGCAGTTGATACACTAAAACATCCTCTGTGCAATCAATCAGTTCACATGGCAAGCCCATGCCACAACAGACGCTCAGAGAGGGGACCTACCCTGTCTAAATCACACAGCCGCTATCTGAGCCCAAGTTAAACTGATAAACATCACCTGCTGGCCACTACACTAGCCTGCCTCAGAAAGGAAAAAGGGAAAGGTAGGAGACAGGAGGGTGCTGGGACTGGCCTCAGCTTCCTTCACAGCTCTCTCTAAAGTCGATTAGGGAGATTTGGGCAGTGGCCAAAAGTAGTCCGTGGACCAGGACAGGCTCCAAAACCACAGAGAAACCCTGTCTCGAAAAACCAAAAAAAAAAAGTAGTCCGTGGAGTTGCTGGCTGACTGTTTTGATGCTTACCAACCTTGCTAATCATTTAACTTCTGTGTGCTTCTGTTTTCTCATTTGCAAAATAACAGTACAAGTTCCCTTGTGATTATTATGAAGTCTCAAGGAAGGAATGTGGCTGGGAATGTGGCTCAGGGGTAGAGCATTTACTTAAAAAATGGAAGACCCGCCTGGCGGTGGTGGCACACACCTTTAATCCCAGCACTCGGGAGGCAGAGGGAGGCGGATCTCTGTGAGTTCGAGACCAGCCTGGTCTACAAGAGCTAGTTCCAGGACAGGCTCCAAAACCACAGAGAAACCCTGTCTCGAAAAAAAAAAAAAAAAAAAAAAGGAAGACCCTGCATGGGTTCAGCATGCAGCAGCATTTTAAAAAGGAAAAGGAGGCCTGGGGAGATGGCTCAGTGGTAAAGTGTTTGCCTTGAAGCTTAAGGACCTCAGCTGAATTCCAGAAGTCATGGAAGAAGAAAAAGAAAAAGAAGGAGAAGGAGAAGGACAGGGAGAAGGAGGAGGAGGAAGAGGAGGAAGAGGAGGAGGAAGAGGAAGAAGAAGAAGAAGAAGAAGAAGAAGAAGAAGAAGAAGAAGAAGAAGAAGAAGAGGAGGAGGAGGAGGAGGAGGAGGAAGAAAAGAAGAAGCAGCAGCAAGCAGCTGGGCACGCAGGTATGCACACACGTCATCCCAATACCAGGAGTCAGAAGTGTAGAAATAGGCAGAGCTCTGGGGCCTTCTGGCCAGTTAACCTAGCTTACTTGATAAGTTCTGGGCTAGTGAGAGCCCTTTATCAAAAAAAAAAAAAATAGTGAGGGGTAGACAGCGCCTCAGAAACAATACCCAAGACCGTCTTCTGGCCTCCACATGAGCAGAGCATGGGCCTGCACCTTCACACACCATACACTCTCATACAAAATAAAGTAAGAGCGAGGAGGAGAGAATAAATACAGGACCAGCCAGGCCTGGCACTGTGTCCAGCCTGTGACAAGCACACAGGAACATTAGCTATTTTTGTGATGTTTTCATCTGCAGTAACTCTTGGCAGTGCAAGATACACTGTCCTAGAGCTACCAGAAGGTGGCCAGGCAAGAGAGAATTCTCTCCTCCTGTCTTCAGAGTGAGCATGACCTCCTTCTAAACTACTAGAACCTTGAAGAAATAAAACCTGTGTGATTGGTTTTATGATAGTCTTACTATACAGCCCATGCTGGCCTTGAACTTCTCACCTCCTAGCTTAGGCTTCCAAGAGCTAGGATTAAAGGCATGCAATTCCATGGTAAGCTCAAACTAACTTCTTTTGTTTTCAGCCACTGTGTTTATACTAGTTTACTACAAAAGCCTCACAAAACAAACACACTAAATGTGTATCTTAGTGCAGAGACACCATGACCACACCAACTTTTTTTTGGAGGGGAGCTTCTTTGAAACAGGTTTCTCTGTAGCTTTGGAGCCCATCCTGGAACTCTGTAGACCAGGCTAGCATTGAACTCACAGAGATCTGCCTGTCTCTGCCTCCTGACTGTTGAGATTAAAGGTGTGTGCCACTGCTGACCACACCAACTCTTATAAAGGAAACATTTAATTGAGGTGCTTACAGTTTCAGAGGTTCAGTCCATTATCTTCACGGCAGGACATAGTAGCATGCAGGCAGACAGCATCGTGCTGGAGAAGGAGCTGAGAGTCTACATCCTGATTTGCAGGCAACGGGAAAGGGTCTGTGTCACGCTGGCTAAACTTCAGCTTATAAGACCTCAGAGCCCACCCCCACAGTGACACGCTTCCTCCAACAAGGTCACACCTCCTAATGGTGCCTCTCCCTACAGACCAAGCATTCAGACACACGAGACTCTGTGGCGGCCTTACCTACTCAAACAACCACAATGTGTAATCTTGTTTGATAGCTTCCTATATAACCCACAAATGTAATTGCATTATCCATCAAGATGTTTATGATTTGAATATACTCAAATTAAAATCATCAGAAGGCTTTCTGTCCATTGTGCAAAGTAAATAGAGCTTGGATTCTATCCCCTTGACTAGACATGAGCAGGCCACACCTAGGAGTGGGCTATCTCTCTGAATTATGTGGAAATAATGAATTTTTTTCCCATCAAAGCACACATTCTGGGGCAACAGAGATGGCTCGGTAGTTAAAAGCCTGGCTGTTGTTTCAGGGGACCCCAATTTAACCCCCAGCACATGTGGCAGCTCACCACCATCCTTATCTAGGAGATAGGATCCCTCTTCAGACATGCAAGCGGTGTACAGACATGCATGCGGTGCACAGACATGCATGCCGGCAAAACATGCATTGTCTTAGCTAGGGTTCCTTCCGGTCTCTGTAGTGAAGCACCATGACAATCGCCACTTGGGAGGAAAGGGTTGATTCTGCTTGCACTTCCATGTCACAGGAAGTCAGGACAGGACTTGAGCAGGACTGTAGCCTGGAGGCAGAAAGCCCAGAGGAGTGCTTCTTACTGGCCAGCTTCCCATGGCTTGCTCAGCCTACTTTCTTATAGAACCCAGAACTGCCAGTCCAGGGATGACACCCCCCAAAATAGACTGGGCCCTTCCCCTTCAATCACTAATTAAGAAAATGCCTACGGGCTGGCCTACAACCTGATACATTTTCTTTATTGAAGTTCCCTCTTCCCAAGTGATTCTGACTTGTGTCAAGTCAACATAAAACTGTCTAGCACACACACAGACATAAAAACAAAATACCTTGGTCTAGAGGTCAAAGCTTATACACAGCAGCCAGGCAGAACTAGACTTCCTTGTAGTGGGGTCACAGAAGATACCCAGGTGTACTGGGAACTCGGGAGATGGGAAGGGAATCTTCTCTCAGGTTGGAGTTTCCAACCTGCCCCATCTGTTAAGTCTTACAGGAGCCAGGCCAAAAGGAATAAAATCTTGTGACTTTTTACAAGAGAGACTAGAAGTTTGGATTTTTTTTATATGTAATTGTCCTTTTATTTATTTTTTTATTGTGAGCATCCATTTAAAGTTTTAAGACCAAACAAAACACAGAAGCTTTGGCCTCTAAGTTTGTCCTTGTAAGTTAGACCTTTACAAATAAAGGCCATTTCATTCCGTTGGGAGGTGAAGAGACACAATCTCGGCTTCAGAACACAGTGCCTGGAAAAGATATGGGAGAATTCTGGTCATTCCTTGCCGATGAGCCTTGAACTTAAGCTACAGCTGCTTTTGTTATCAAGTTGTCCTGCTGCAGGGAATAGCTTTGTAAAACCATCCCGCTAAGCACGCAGTGGACAGGCTGGGTGAACCGAGGCCGCCATCATAGAAAACCAGCCCGCTAAGCCATGTGCCAGGCTGCCGCCATAGTCTTGACAGCTCTGACTTTTCTCCTTGGGTTACTTCTACAGATGCCATCAAACTGAGGAACGAAAGGGTCAGGGAGAGGATACAGGGCAGAGAGGTGTGGGGGGAAATATGGTAGAAGACGCTTAAAGCTTATTACATACTTGTGTGAAATTGGCCTTATATAAATCCGCATAATTTTTAAAACTTGAGAAAGAGCTCTCCCTTTTTGGATGGGCACAGTATCTAATGTTCATTGGCCAGGCTTCTAGGGTCTGTTCAAAGGGGAAGGACCTTAGTCTCTGCATTCCCTTTGGGGCTGCCTATAGCCGTAGAAGCTTCGGTGGTGTTACCAGAGGCAAGTACTTCAGGTGTTGAATCCGGTCTCCCCATTCGATTGATCCGATGTCCATTAAATGTCCAGTTGTGACAGAACAAGAGAGTGCAGAGGTTCCTCCATCTTGGACGCTTGCTAAGGCCATTTTAGGTTGAACTAGAATTTGATCTCCTTGATGGGAAGCTCTGTGGGAAATTACCCGTCTATTCCAGGAACCCGAGGTCAAGATGCCCCAGCTAACTTATCTTCTATGAAGCTGCCTGCTTGTGCAAACCTCCCCCGCCGCTGTTGAGTGAGATACTAAGATGTGGGTTTTAAAGGATTTTGCATTAAAATCCCCTTACTCTAAATGTTCAATGCCACACTTGGGTCAGGGATTGTGATGCCTCCAGAAGTTGCTTTATTTTATAGGATTGTTTTGGCTATCCTGGTTTTTTGGGGGTTTTTTGTTT
>NW_004949127.1:2706027-2711605 GCF_000317375.1 Microtus ochrogaster | reverse complement strand
TCAATGTTTGTGAAGAATTTTGCTGGGATTTTGATGGGCATTGCAGTGAATCTGTAGATTGCTTTTGGTAAGATTCCCATTTTTACTGTTAATTCTACTTACCCAAGAGCCTGGGAGATCTTTCCATTTCCTGGTGACTTCTTCAATTTCTTTCTTGAAAGATTTAAAGTTCTTGTCAGACAGGTCTTCCACTTGTTTGCTTAGAGTTACTCCAAGATATTTTATGTTATTTTGTGGCTATTATGAAAGGTGATGTTTCTTTATTTCTTTCTCAGCCCATTTATCATCAGTATAAAGGTGGGCTACTGATTTTTTCGAATAATCTTGTATCCTCCTAAATTACTGAAGGTGTTTATGAGTTGTAGAAGTTCCTTGGTAGAATTTTTGGGGTCGCTTATGTAAACTATCATATCATCAGCAAAGAGTGAGAATTTGACTTCTTCTTTTCCAACTTATAGCCCTTTGATCTCTTTTTGTTGTCTTATTGCTCTAGCTAGGACCTCAAGAACTATATTGAATAGATATGGAGAGAGTGGACAACCTTGTCTTGTTCTGATTTCAGTGGGATCACTTTGATTTTTCTCTCCATTTAGTTTGATGTTGGCTGTTGGCTTGCTGTATATTGCCTTTATTATATTTAGATATGCTCCTTGTATCCCTGCTCTCTTTTTTTTGGGGGGGGGATTTTTCGAGGCAGGGTTTCTCCGTAGCTTTTTGGTTCCTGTCCTGGAACTAGCTCTGTAGACCAGGCTGGCCTCGAACTCACAGAGATACGCCTGCCTCTGCCTCCCGAGTGCTGGGATTAAAGGCGTGCGCCACCGCCGCCTAGCTATCCCTGCTCTCTTTATCATGAAGGGATATTATATTTTTTGAAGGCTTTATTTACATTTAATGAGAGGATGATATGGGTTTTTTTTTCCAGTTTGCTTAGATGGTGGATTACATTGACAGATTTTCATATGTTGAAACATCCCTGCATCTCTGGGATGAAGCTGACTTGATCATGGTGGATGATTTTTTTTTGATGTGTTCTTGGATTCAATTTGCCAGTATTTTATTGGGTATTTTTGTATCAATGTTCATGAGTGAGATTGGTCTGTAATTCTCTTTCTTAGTAATGTCTTTGTGTGGTTTGGGTATCAGGGTAATTGTAGCCTTATAGAAAGAGTTTGGCAATGTTCCTTCTGTTCCTATTGTGTGGAAAAATTTGAGAAGTATTGGTATTGGTTCTTCTTTGAAAATCTTGTAGAACTCTGAGCTGAGACCATCTGGTTGGGAGACTTTTGATGACTGTTTCTATTTCTTTAGCAGTTATAGGTCTATTTAATTTGCTTATCTGGTCTTGATTTAATTTTGGTGAGTGATATTTATCCAGAAAATTGTCCATTTCCTTTAAGTTTTCCAATTTGTCAAGTACAGGATTTTGAAATATGATCTAATGATTCTCTGGATTTCCTTCTTGTCTGTTGTTCTGTCCCCCTTTCCATTTCTGATTTTGTTAATTTGGATATTCTCTCTCTGCCTTTTTGTTAGTTTGGATAAAGGTTTGCCTATTTTGTTGATTTTCTCAAAGAACCAACTCTTTGTCTCATTGATTCTTTATGTTGTTTTCTTTGTATTTTGTTGATTTCAGCTCTCAATTTTATTATTTCCTGCATATACCCTACACAGAGGGGAATCCCACATCATTTGTTGGTGTCATGGGTTTTTTTTTTTTGGTTTTTTTTTTTTTTTGTGGTGCTGAGTGTGTTCTTACCTTGTCTACCATCTTTTCCTCTGATTGGTGTAGTTAGAGCTGTGTCTCTGGTGATCAATCTTCCAGGTGCCAGCAGATCCAAGACTCAGATGTTTGCTCTTCATGGTGCAGTCAGGGCCACGGTTCCTGTCACCCCAGAGGTCACTTGGTATTTATGGAGGTCGCTCAGCACTCCCGAGGTTTGCTCTGCTACCCAGAAGCACAACATGGTAAGATCTAGTGGTCCACTCAGCTTCCTTGAGCCGTTAAGTCCTGCTGCTGTTTGCATGACTTACACAGCTTCCAGGAGCCTAGGGTAAGGGAAAGGCATTTAATTCCTCTAAGAAACAAAAGCGGGACCATGACCCAGGATCTCTTTGATGCTTTAAAATGTGTCAAAGACTAAGAAGATTCTAGAAACTCATCTCATTGTCATCATTTTCTTCCAAAAGGGAGATTAGTCCCTTAAGGACTCTTCAAGAAGACAATGGCCTTCAAGCCCAGACTTTGAAGTCTACAGAGGAGTGAGAAATCACTATCTCCAGCTGCTGCAGGCTGGTAAGCCAGAGAGTGGACAGGACTGCGGATGGCAAGCTAATGGCACAGGCAGAGAAACGGGCATTGTGTTGGGAAGAGTGACAGGGGCTCTTCCATCTCACTGGAACTCCACCAACTTCTTCCCCTGTGCTGGGAGGTCAGGAGGTGTCCTTTCCTCTCTGCAGGGCTCAACAAAGTGCTTTCCTTAGTCATCCCTAGACTGTGAACAGGTTTCCACCTCAGATTCTTCACGAATGACCAACAGCACCCTTGTCGGGGACTATGCAGGCCCGAAGAGGAAAATGTGTTTTCTTTGGAAAGCAAGCAATATGCTCTTACATTTGCATTTCAAAATTGAGAAATTGTCCTTGAGCAAACTGCCAACTCCTTGCAGAAAAGATAAAGGCGCTTTTTATTCTGCTCAGAACAAAACGATCCTGGCTGTTCTAACGGAATGCCAACCTTGTACCGTTATCTAAGAATTTGTTACACATTTTGTAAATCCTTCTAGCTGGAATGACTCTGATTAGATAGGTAACTGTGATTTCGAATTATGGCATTTACCCAGGAAGGGTTTTGAAACATGTGCTCTTGTATATGCTAAGTAGAAATCTAAAGGAACCCACTCTCTTAAGGTCCATGTAGGCTGTGAACAGCTGTGCGATCTGTAGTCCAGTACAGAGGGCATCCCGATTTCAAAACAAGTCCAGTTCTGTCGGCTGTGGCTCTGGCGTATACAAGTGGGCTGACCTCCTCATCATCCTGTCTCTGCTCAAGCTCAGGAGACCACACTGTCCAATGTTCAAACCCCAGAAGTTAAGATGTGACAACAACCCCTTTCTCCACTTTCTTTCAGGTTTCCATAACGTTTTAAATATATTTTATGCCTAAAATGTCTTTTGACCCTATTCACTCCCCACCACTACTCCTAATGCCTTCCAATCAACTCCCTACTCCCAATCTTGTGCCCCCCCCCTTTAAAAAATAACCCACTGAGTCCACTTTGTGCTGCTCATGTACCAGTGAGTGTGGAGCCATCTACAGAAGCCAACCTGCTGGGGGCTACACCCTCAAGAAAACTCACCCTCCCTTCTCTAACAGCCATCAGCTGTTCATAGTTCCTCCGTTAGCCATGAAACTCACTTTTTAAAATTTAATAGTGAAGTTATGTTAATAAACAACCATTCCAGATTTTTTTGAAAGAAAAGAAAGCACACTGGAATCATTACAGGTCATTTTTATTTTTTAAATGTTTTCCATGTTCAAAACCGACAATGGAAGCAAATATAATGTTTGAGGAAACTCAAGAGAGCTGTTTCGTTCCCTAATTTTACAGGTGGAGAAAGCGGGCCGCAGACTATGGTTAACCCACATACTCAACGTGCTACTTCAGGGACTTCCTCTCCACAGATGGGCATTACAGTCTGGACCCCTAACGTCAGCTGTGCTAACTGTCACAGGCTCTGTTGAATCTGTAAAAGATGAACTTAAGGGTCGATTTTGGAGTGTTGTTTCTATATATTAGCTAGGCATAACACAATGTGTTTCATGTTGACATTTTCATACATGTATTAATATATTTCATCATAGTCACACCCCTCAAACTCATTACATTTCTGAATCTGGCCTCGAACTCCTGAGATTGTTGCTTCCGTCTCCTCAGTCCTGGGATGATAAGCATGCACTTATTATTATTATTGATCCCCGTACTTCCTTCTCAAGCACACAAAAGCATAAAGACACTAACCAGAGCGGCCAGAGCACAGCATTCCAGCAGGGTGGTGCTAACCACCAATCTACCGTGTTCCACATCAAAACTACCTGGGGTAGTGACAGTCAGGGTTCTAAGATAGCACTACCCTAGGCTTTATGCCATATGTACACAGATAAACAGACATAATTTCTGACATATTTTACGGCGTGGATGGGCATTCTAAAATAAAAGGGTCCCATCAAAAGCCAATGTATCTAAGTTTAAACACTAGAGCGGTGGGTTGTATTTTCTTAGAACAGAAATTAAAAACTTAAACTCTCCTTCCTTTGACACTTGAAAATGTGTATATTCCTTTTATGTTTTATTGTTTACTTTGTGTCTATTCTTACTGTGAAATCACTAAGTAATTACCTGAACCAAGACCAGACCTGCTGCCTTACCATACACATGTGCTCCGATGCAGGTCATGGATCAAGTTGAAAGATAAGCAAAGGTGGCTGCAAGCAAGACTCTACCAGTGACCAGTAATGCTGAAGCCAAGTTTTCCCTCTCTTGTGAAGAAAAAAAACAGTGTCTGGGAAAGCGGATGTTTAATATGCATGAGATCATAGGTTCAATCCCAAACACTCTTTCCTGTTCACACACAAGTACACTCACATATACACACAGATACATACATAATTATACACATACATACACAGATACACACATACACTCACACACACACGCACACATTGGTATCATTCTCAACATTTGCACTGTTTTGTTTTTTCTGTTTAAGTGTTTATCTGTCAGAAATTCAAAGTGTGTACCTATAACTCCCTCAAACTGGAAGCCATTCAAATGGTCCTCCTTAGGGAAAAGGGTTAAACAAGGTTTCACACAGTAACAAAGACCATGGAATACCACTCAGCTGCCACTACTTATACAGAAAACAGCACAGGTGGGCCTGGAAGGAATTGTGTCCAGAGGGGAAAATCAAAAACCTTGTCAAATATTTACATATTATATGATTCTATTTGTAAAAGTCTCAAAAGTGACACAATGACAGCATCGAAGAGTAGATCAGGAGTTCTGGAAGTTGCATGTGACGGGAGGGACAGGCATGACAATGACACAGAAGGACAAAAGAGTTCAGTGTCCTAACTGGTTCCAAGAGTCCACACGTTCTCAGACGGCACAGAACCTTACCCCTGAAAGCCCTCTGACCTCTGACTCCGCTCGTGAATTACACCCTCATCTGTCTCCTGAACTGGTGCATACGACCTGCAACAAAGGAAGAATTTACCTTCAGTGGAAATCACCTGAGGCTTCTGGGAAATCTCTCTACTTTTGCAAGTGCTGATAAATGCATGATGACTTTAAAATTCTTAAAAAAAAAATAGTAGCTGGGTGGTAGGACGCACATCTTTAATTCCAAAGCTCGAGAGGCAGAGGCAGGTAGATCTCTGTGAGTTCCAGGACAGCCAGGGCTGTTACACAGAGAAACCCTGTCTCAAAAACAAACAAACAAACAAAGAAAAAGTACACACAATTTTTAGTAAAACAATTGATTCAACACACACTCCTGCCTTTGCTTTTTTTTTTTTTTT
>NW_004949127.1:2705046-2705927 GCF_000317375.1 Microtus ochrogaster | reverse complement strand
AGTGCTGGGATTAAAGGCGTGCACCATCATTGCCCGGCTGCCTTTGCTTTTTTCTGAAGACCCTCTTAAAGGATCAAAGGAATAAAAAAAGGTGTGGATTTAAAAGGGCGCATTCATACCAGTATGTGATCACAGAAGCCCAGTAACTAGAGGGGATGGAGGAGTAGGGGGTGGGGTTTTGGAGGGTGGAGCTCAATGACAGGACATTGATCTTTACATTGGAGAAAGAAAAGGAAAGAAACTGTATGACAAATGAATACAAGATACTGTTTACAGCTGTTCTCTGGTTCAGAGCCAGGAACAGTCTGCAGAGATGATTCCCTCTGCACAAGGGCACCAAGAAGCTCAGATCCACTTGGACAAATGACCACAAGGCCACACAGCTGGAGAAGGAATGACCCAAGCTGCCACTGGCCTTCTGCCTTTGAGGCAGGTGCTTGGCGGTCTGACTAGGTGCCAGGCATTTGAAGAATCATGGGAAACTTTTAAGAGGGCAGAGCTGAGGAAGAATTAGAGGGGTGGTTGACGATGGCCTCAGGAGCACTTGAGGGCTGAGCGGCGGCACAAAACCTTGTAGAGACCTCAGTGTCTCAGGGTTCCAGGTTTGCTCTGTGGACTGACAGGAGAATTAACTAGATTTCTAGGGTCCCAGTGAGGCTGCAGACCTCTAGTCAAACCAGCACTCCTTACACTTTGTAGAGCAACAGAGTCTTCCCGCCAAAGAAGATCAGAAGAATAAACCATCCAAATTGAGCAAAGAACAGAGAGAGCAGATCTACAGTCCTACAAACTGGGCCCCTATATCTCCCTATCTCTCTGGCTCAGTCAGGTGTCCTGCAAAAAAGAAAAGAAAAAAGAAAAAAAGGAACGAAGGAAGGAAC
>NW_004949127.1:2703597-2704946 GCF_000317375.1 Microtus ochrogaster | reverse complement strand
AAAGGAAGGAAGGAAGGAAGGAAGGAAGGAAGGAAGGAAGGAAGGAAGGAAGGAAGGAAGGAAGGGAAAACTTGCAAATTGCCTGCACTGAGAAGCTAGGCACAAACCCAATATTTGTCTGTGGTGTGTATCGACTAGAAAGTTTCCCATCTCTGATGGGTGAAATCCGAAAGTGGAAACTCTGAGTTAGGAAAGCAGTGGTGGTTTTCTGTTGGGTCCTGCTAGGCCTCTGTTATTTAGCCGGTTCAACCTTTGATACCAGCAGACTTAAACATATTAACTAATTCAGAGTTTACTTTCCAAAGACAAAAGGCAAGAGTGTGATGGGATCTTCTGAGCTTCCATCCGAAGTTCCCAAGAGCAGAACCGAACCCTCCGCGTCCCCGTCACACACTCAGGGAGGCCTGCCCAATATAACTTGAAACAGAAACCCTGAAGCCCTTTCCAATAAATTACATCAAGACAAGCCAACGCAAAGGCAACTGTCTTTCCCAGTTTCATACGGGAATTGCCTGGGGACCAGTCCTTTCAGACCTAATTAGAAAGCCAGGTTTGAGTTACAGAACAAGACACTGTGAAAGTCAGTGTTCAACAAGCAGAACAAACAAACATGCAAAGATAAAACGCAGTGGGCTCTTACCCGAGAGCCATTGCCAGCAGCAGGAGAAATGGCTTGCCTTCAGCCAAGTCTGGGGTGCCCTGGAAAGTTTCGTGTCTCTCCTGTGAGACAGTTCCCAGAACCCCAAACTCCTCCACTCCTTGGCAAGGTATTCCTATAATAAGTAAACTACATTTCCCAGAATTCTCTTTGCCCAACCCTGGGGCTATACTTTAGAGGCTATACTTTAGAGCAGGTTTTCGTTGTTGTTGTTGCTGTTTTGGTTTGGTTTTAAGTAAAGATGTTCGACTGTGACAACCTTTTGACGTGCAGAATTGATGCAACTCATTTCAAATCTCATCATATCACTAGCGCCCTTGAGCTTGTTTTCAAAGATAAAGACTCGGAGCAGACTGTTCCTGGACGGTAACGAGGGATCTGACGCTGTTTGCCCTCGCTGTTACACATTGCCCTTCGACTAGATGAGTGGACATTGACCGTTAGCATGTGTCAGAATCGCCTGAGCTGCCCACTGAAGCACAGCTTGGGACCCACACCCACAGCCTCTGATTCCATAGGCACAGGGATGGTCCAAGTCATCGCTTGCATATCCCCAGGGATGCCCATGCTACTGGTCCCTCCATCACACTTTAAGAACTTGACGAATATCTTGCATATCATCATAGAACCTTCATCTGGTGATGGATGGCGTTAGAGACATAGACCCACACTGGAGCACTGGACTGAGCTC
>NW_004949127.1:2697992-2703206 GCF_000317375.1 Microtus ochrogaster | reverse complement strand
GGAGGGAGGAGGGGGGAAGGGTGGGAGGAGGGGGAGGGAAATGGGAGGCTGGGAGGAGGTGGAAACTTGTTTTTTTTTCCTTTTCTCAATAAAAAAAAAAAAAAGAACTTCTGGGATGCTGGGAGCATAGTTCAGTGGCAGAGCACTTGCTTACTTAGCCTGTGGGAAGCCATGAACTCAAACTCCAGTGTTCCCCAGCCGTGGGACTGGCAAGATGGCTCGCTGGCCAAGAGGACCGCTGCTCTTGTAGTGGACCGAAGCCCAGTTCCCAGCATCCACAGCGGGTAGCTCAACCTCCTGCACCTCCAGTTCCGGGGAACTCTCTTCTGGCCTCCTCCAGCATTGTACACACGTGTGTGTGCACACATACTCATCACACAGGTGTGATTGCTCTTCTCAAATCCTCAGCCCAGGAGTTCTCCCCTCCCCATGCTTTTGGTAGTGCGAGCCGGCCAGTCTAATAGTCACATCAGGCTTTAGTGACAGTGCCTAGTGACAAATTAGTATCATAAATCTAACTCTCTGTCTACCTCGTCCATGCAACAGCAAGGAAGATACACTCGTAGGAAACACCGCCAAACCCTGTGCCCCAGCCTGCCAGTTATAAGGCCATCGGGCATCAAAACTGAGCTTGGCATATGAATAACTCTCACTATGCCTTGGGGGCCATGTAAACCGCACTTTCCACTGGATTTTCGAGTTCACAGCCCGCCTCCTTCACTCTTCATAACACAACTCAGCCACGGGAGGCCCTTGAGGAATAAGAAAAAGAAAACAACCAGAAAACAAATTTGGTTGTCTTTTCATTCCAGGGCCATGAAACTCTTTTGACCATGGTTCACAACTATCCTGAAAACATATGCCCAGATAAGCCACTATTTTGGTAGCGATACATCTTCTAAATACCACTAAGCCTGACATCGCGCTTGTCCTTGAATTGAAGAACGATTCCACTTTATTGCCTTAGCCTTGAGTGTGGTTGTCAGTGCTAATAACTGACAGACTCCTTCGAAACAGAGGGTGTGTCCTGATTCACCAGCCCCTTTCATTCCAAGGGGTCTGTTGAAAGCTCAGAATTTCAGGCTTGTACACTGTTACACAAACGCGAATCCAACTTTCTGATTGTTTTTATAGACACTCTTGGCAATGCTAATAGTACAAATCTACACTTAACTGGATTCTGGGACTGCAGTGAAAGCCACCACTCCTCGGGAATCCCAGCAGAAGACATGGGAGACTCACCTCTAAGCTTGGAGTCTTGGATTAGTGCCCAACTCCCAAGAGCTTTGCCTAATGTTTTCATGTTAACTGTTCATTATTTGTGGTGCTGAGGATTGAAACCAGGGCCTGGTATAATAGGGGCTGAGAATGCAAGTTAGGAACTCCAGTGGGGCTGCAATCACAGCCATAGGAGGGGTCTTTTGCAGCTCAGCGCTGCGGGGGGCAACTGTTGCATTGGCTGGAGTGCTGGCAGCCCCAACAGAAGCAGAGACATATTTCCTTAAAGAACTTCCCCGGAAGAAGCTTTTAAAAAGCGGAGAAGGCAGATTAGGTGTACTGTTTTTTTTTTGAAAGTTCACTGCTTTGTCATTTGTGTTTCAAATGCTCTTTATGTGCAGGGTCAACCTCCTTCATTGCAGCATCATTTATAAGACCCTTAACCCTTAACTAATTGATTTTTAAAACATTCAGGATGGTTCACATCGAAATGCATGGGTACAACACTTAATATATACACAGCAGGACTGACAGTGGAAGGTACCTGAAGTTTTTTGTTGCTGTTGTTTAATTTTAGGATAGGCAAACTTTTTTGGGTTTCAGACAAAATTCTACTCTGATGCCCAGGCTGGCTTTGAATTTCCAGACTTCAGTTCTCCTGCCTCAGCCTCCCTACTAGCTAGAACTACAGCTACCTCCATCCTCAACTTTACACTTTGTGTATGAGCTGTGTGTATGTGAGTGTTTGTGTGTGTTACACAGCGCTTAGATATCAATAGCAATAAAAGGCTAATTCAGCTCAGTTTGTCATGCTCTTAAGAGACTTCCAACTGTCAGCTCCTTGCACTATAACAAAGAGGTGAAAAATGGGACCCGAGGGAACAGAATTTGCATGAAGGTAAAAATTTTCCTATTGCAAGAAGTGGCTGAGGATTGAACTCAAGTCATGGAGGTGAAAATAGGCAATAATCCGGATAATTCTAGGAAAGAGTCTGTGATCCTTTGCTAGACTCTGAAGCTATCCAGACCACAGGCTTCTGGTCCCCGCATGAACAACAAGCACAAATGCATGCCAGCAGCATGCTGGGTAAACACCGGGGTAGGTGGTGGCTGGGGCAGCATGAGTTTTAGGTGTTTGAACCTCACATCCCAAAAATGTCTGTCCTACAGACCTGGATCACAAAGTGATAATTCCCCCATTAGGGAGAATCTCCATTTGGGCCAGAACAGGCTTCCTTCCGCCTCATTCTTACTCTGCCCCCATTCAGGCAAACATAGTCCTCCTACAGAGGTCATCACTCTGTCTCTATCTTCACTCTGGCAGTCCGACAGACTGCTGCTGGCATGACTGAAGTTGACTCCTGACTTGTCTCAAGGGTACCAGCTTTTTCTTTACATCTCAAAAGCACCAAATCCAGTCTTTCTAAAATACGAATCTGACCATGACAATCCCCCAGTTTAAAATTATTAGCCAGAGATGGTGTGCTTGACACAGAGGTGGGAAGATAACTTTAACACAGGAACTCTGAGACTGGCCTGGGAAACCAGCTGGAGATGACATAGCCCTCAGGATGAGCGTTTACTAGGTCCTCATGGTCTGGTTGCTGTTGACCACTCCAGGCCTGTCTCCTGCACTCCATTGGCGCGCTCTCTTTCCCTGGCCTTGTGTCAGCTTTCCATTCCCATGACACAGATTTGATGAATTCCTTTAGAGGGAGAAAAGGCTTACTCACAACGTTTACCCACAGTTCTGTCGACTTTGGGCCATGACTATCCAGCCTGAACCTGGGCCTGGGCCTGGGCCCACTGTTATAGAGTGTGAAGTGGAATGTGCGTTATTTGATGACTTGAAGATCTCCAAACACAACCTACCTCTTGAAGGTTCTACTGCCTTCCTGCATCACCAAGCTGAGTGCCCACACTCTGATGCTTGGACACCTGGAGTATTGCAATCCATTGTTCTGACTCCAGAGCCTGTTCTTGCTTGATTTCTCCTGCTGCAGGAAACACTACAGCCAAAAGCAGCTCAAAGAGGAAAGGGTTTATCGCACCTTACCCTCCAGGCAACAATCCACCACTGAGGGGAGACAGGTAGGAGCCTGGAAGCCAGAGTTGAAGCAGGGATCACCAAGGAACACTGCTCCCTGGCTCTCTCCCAAGCTCACCTTCAACCACCTTTCCAACCCAGGCGCACTTGCCTAAGGATGGTGCCACCCACGGAGGGTAAGGCATCCACATCAATCATCAATCAAGAAAATACTCCACAGAGACACCCACAGGCCGATCTGAGGGAGCCAGTTCCTCAGCTCAATGTCTCTCCTCCCAAGTGTGTCAACTGACAATGGAGATCAGTCATCACACAAGGTCTTTGTACACACGGCCCCGTCTTAGGACCTCCCCGCTACACTTTTCCAACACCCCAAAGACTATAAGCTGCTCCTACTCAGCACTTTCTTCTTAGGCAAACTTCATCTACGTATTTCACGAACGCCAGAAAGGTACTTGCTTTCAACTGTATTTCTAAAACATCATAACACCATGTCTGTCACACACAATAGTCACTCGATAAATATTTATTAAATAGACGAGCAAACGGATTCCAGGAAATATCTTCTATTATCCTATTAGTGTTGGACAATCATAATCATGCTTGTGCTTTTTCTTACTATGACACCCTGAGGATATGTGTGAGAACATTAAAGATACAAAGGCAGAATTGTCTCAGGGTTACTTAAAGGAAGTAACTAGTCAATAAACAAAGAATGGGGAGGGAGGAAAAACATACTACGGGCAAAGGGGAGGAGGGGCTGGCCAATTCAAAGAAAATAGCAAGTACATTTCATCCCTGAGACAGACACGTGAAATCAGGTCCATGGTATGGTTAGATCAGGGAGCTGCTATTTACTTGGGCCAGTGTCTGCATCCTAGGCTGGCCCAGGTACCGTGTTCTGACACCAGGACCAGGCCATAAGCTGTAAATAAAAGGCAGTGGATTGGAAAGGCTCCATTCAGACCAATTGGAACTTGTCTAGACACTCAAGCCTATGACTAATTTTTATTTATCACAGGCTTTTATAGACGTATTAAGATTTCTCCAACCCATACTTCATATGTTCAGCTCTTCCCTGGTAGGAAATATGTTTCTCTTTTATCTACGATCACTACAGAGAAAAGATAATACGTAAAATTATCTTGTTTGTTTCTTCTAGTACTGACCTCAATCAATCACACAGCAATGTTTCTGGGCAAGGCAAAGATTTTTTTCTTTCAACCCTGTAATTAGAGCATTCTCCAAGGCTCAGCCATGAACTCCTGGTGTTTTCCTTCTGGATTCCTTCTTTGACAAACCAGTTCTATATCACGGCTCTCACTTTTAGATTTACATTCCATACCAAAGATGCTTAAGGGACACCCACTCTGACTTGGTAGGATTCCAGGCCCACAGTTTTCATCGTCTCAAGGACATTTTCTTTCGGATATTACACCGAAAGCACCAGCTCGACAAATCCAATTAGCTCATAATATTGCCTCCACTAAACACATTTTTGAGAGCCTGGACAGATGGCTCAGCAATTAACTAAGAGTGAGTACTGCTTGTCCTGGGAACCTGAGTTTGGTTTCTAGCACCCAGGTCCAGTGGCTGACAGCTACCAATATACGCTTTTAACTTCTGAGTGGGCCCTGATTGTAGGATAATTTAAGCGTCTACATATAGTGCAATGGGATGAAAATGTACGATAGAAATAGAAACAGTGCCGTGGGAATCCAGGAGTTGCTTCCCCAAGGTTGATTCTTAACAAAGGAATCTTGAAGATTCCTGTTCATCTGCTTTCCATGACAGACCCCGCCCCAAAGGATCCAAGTGTACAGCATGAGCAATGTTTCTCAAATATTACTTGCATATACGTTGTCTTGTTAAAATAGACTTACTTGGTGGGCTTGAGGTTCTCCAAAAGATTTAACAGTTTTTTTTTTTTTTTTTTTTTTGGTTTTTCG
>NW_004949127.1:2693426-2697892 GCF_000317375.1 Microtus ochrogaster | reverse complement strand
TGTAGACCAGGCTGGTCTCGAACTCACAGAGATCCGCCTGCCTCTGCCTCCCGAGTGCTGGGATTAAAGGCGTGCGCCACCATCGCCCGGCCGATTTAACAGTTTTAAAAAGGTTTCAGGTGATACTTAGGTTGGTCCTCAAACCACACAGTAATAAATATGCATTATGGACCCTTTGTCCATTGTTTCTTTTTTACTCAATTTCAATATTGTTCATGAGTCCAATCCTCCCTCCTCAGATACACAGAGGAAATGAACCCAGCCCCAACTCCAGGGACAGAGAGGACTTGAGCTCAGAGTCAGCTCGTACAAGGTGCTCTTCGCACTGCCGAGAACGGAAATGGGAATCAAAGCTGTGCCTTCTGGGGGGTGATTGGTGTCTTTGACAAGGAGGCGTGTGGCTTGCCCGCTGTATGTAGTTGTCCTAGCGCGTAAGGAGCCTCCGTCTCGGGAAGAAGCTGGCGCTAAGGGCACCCAGCAAACCACGATGCCATGACTGATGATGTCACCAGCCTGCTAGTTGTGCTGAGCCTGGGTTCTAGGCTATCTTTGATCTCCCAGGTGGGTGAAACATGCTGCTTGTTTATACAGAGTGAGGGTGAGATCTTTCTAATGGTTACATAGGGCTGTGAGGTGAAAGCTGGAGAGTATCTGTGTCCCAGGCACCATACTAAGTAAACAAGATGGCTGACTAGCAGGGCTTGACGTAGCCAGTAGACGCTTTGCATTTTTCTGTGTTCCATCTTTGAAAGCTGTAGCTATCCCCATCTCCTGGAGACTGCTCGTGGAAACTTTTGCTTACCGGTGGGAACGATGGCAGAGAGGGTAAAGGTATTTGCTCTCATGATGAAGAAGCTGACTGAGTTCAGTCCCTGGGGGCAGGGGCTGCATGGTAAAAGGAAAAACCAACTCCCACAGGTTGCCCTCCTACCACCGCGCACACACAAACACTAAATAGATATAGATAGATAGATAGATAGATAGATAGATAGATAGATAGATAGATGATAGATAGAGATGATAGATAGATGATAGATAGATAGATAGATAGATAGATGATAGATAGATAGATAGATGATATAGATAACATGTGAAATTTTTTAATTTTAAAAAAAGGTTCTTTCATTTTAGCTATTCCAGATTCCATCTTGGACCTGCCCCCAAGTGACCTCCCTCTTTGGTGGAGGATTCTGCCCTCTACAGTTCTTTCTTATATCCATTCTGGGGTGGGGACCTCTGCCCTAGGGACACTGCTCACTCATGAGTGCACAGAGAGCTCTCCTCTCACCTGTGATGACTCAGGCCAAGCCTTATGCTCCGGTTTCATTTTGCCCTCTAGAGATGACTCTCTCTGGAGCAGGATGAGCTGGTGACATGAAAAGCTGTTGCCACTAAAGTGGCCAGCAGCCGGGGCTGGAGACACCAGGGACAGCCAGCAGCCAGAGAGTAGCTGGGAGTGGAGCAGCTGGTGCGGGCCGCTAGCTGCAGCTACTAAGAGGTCCAGGAAGTTGCAGCAAGCTGCTGGCTGCAGCTGGTGTGAGTAGTGGGAGTTGCTGCTAACACTGGGAGCTCGGAGCTGCTGACATCCTGGTCGAGCGAAGGAACCCTCAGTCAGCCTGTGGAAAGCAAGATGCCTGAGCTGCTCTCCCAGGTACACTATAAGCTAATGATGGGGCCATTTGTCTTTGAGCTGCAGTTTCCTTCTTATAAGAAGAAACTTGATTGGTTGTTTTGAGTGCTGATGTTGGGGTTTGGGATACTCCTTACCAGTCATCTATAGGAATGAAGTTGATCTTCCATGTTCCCGAGCAGACTTTGGGTCCCTGAACACCCAAGCCATGACCAAGACCAGCCTAGCGGTGAACTGGAACTGTAGATTCTAACAGGGTGTTTCCTTTGCTTGACACACCAACTGTGTCAGAGGCTGTCACCCCCCCCCCAGCCTCCATATGTGTGTGTCTTCAGTTTGAACACCAGTCTCTGCCGTGATCATCTTTGGGCAAACACCAGCGTCAGTTTCTACCAGGAAACACTTAGAAACTTGCTGCTTGGGCAAAGAATGGTTTGGGCTCGCTGCCTTGTGGTTACGGATCTAACGTTAGTGCTCAGCTACTGCTCCAGTGCCAGGCATGCTTGTCTTCTGCCATCTCCCACCACGGTGGCCAATGCTTTGCCCTCTGAACTGTGATGCAGTCCTCACCCCTCAGCAAGGAAACTTCTCTTTCCACCAGGAGACCGCCTCGACCACAACCTATCAGAATGTGGAGTTGAGGAGTTCAGTCCCCCAGCTAGAGCTGTAGAACAACTCCAGCACCTAAGATTCAGGAACATAGAGGAAGTGGAGGCAGAAAGAGGGTTGAGGAACCCGCTGTGTCTTCCAGTATTGTCAGAAGCTACACACAGTCTCACCAACACGCCTGCCCAAGCACGACACCAATAGACACATCAAAGTAGATGGGATTCTTTCTTCAAATGCTGTGGGACAATGGTCTTGGACCCTGTAAAGTTTTGTCAGTTGTGCTGGTTTAATAAAATGCTGATTGGCCAATAGCCAGACAGGAAGTAGAGGAGGGCCATGAGAACAGGAGAATTCTGGGAAGAGGAAAGACTCAGTCTGCAGTCATCACCCAGACAGAGAGGAAGCAAGAAGAGAATGTCTCGCTGATGAAAGGTACCAAGCTGCGTGGCTAACACAGCAAGAATTATGAGCTAATTTAAGATGTAAGCGTTAAATGATAAGAAGCCTGAGCTAATAATCCAACCAGTTTACAATTAATGTAGACCTCTGTGTGTTTCTTTGGGAGTGAACGGCTGCGTGATCAGGAGGGACAGAAACCTCTGTCAACATTCAAACCTACACAAAGAACTACAGATGACTGAGGAGGGGGGAAACAGTCTTCCCAGGAAAGAGCACACCAGTTGTTACCGAATACTGAATGGTCAGCCCTGAAAACACACATACAAATAATATTATACGGACTGAGCAGGTTAAATGTATGAATAGATATGTATATAGTTATACATATGTACATGTAACAGCTATTAATGAAAAAAGAGGCCATGAGCTGAAAAAGATCAAGGAGAGGTATGTGGGTGGGTTTAAAGGGAGGAAGGGGAAAGGGGAAATGATATAATAATATTATAATCTCAAAAAAAAACTTTTTAAAAAATCAAGAGTGGTTTGGAGCATCATCTTCAGAAAAAGTGGTTTGGCCTCCAGGTGTGGCATGAAGCTACTGCTCCAAAAATGTTCTAGATCCCTCCTGAGAAGTTTTATAGGCTCTAATAACTTCAACCAACACAAAAGGCAGCAAGAAATAAGAATGAAATATTACATTCCCCGATTAGCAAAACCTCACCTTTCCTGCATGGTAGAAAACTGTGAAGGAATTGGGGCCTAGAGAAGAGGTGAACTTCACAATGCATAAGGGCGCCATCTTTAAAGACTTTCTGGGACCCAGAGGCCTTAAGCACAAGGTAACATTCCTTTAGCATTAATTCATTTTCCAAAAGAAGATAAAGTAAAAAACCAGTGTTTTATATCCGTTTGACATATAGCTAATATGTCATATAATACTAGCAGACTCCACCTAGTGCTGCTGTCTTCTCCACAGCTGGGGACAAGAATCCACAACCTGCTGGCCTGTCCTAGAAACACACCACATACACACACCACACACATACACACACATCCTGTGAATATCCATCCATACTTTACAGCTCAACATTTTCCAGATATGTATGCATTGCACACAGTTGTTTTGTGCTTCTACTGCTGCTTTCCCATGTAAATATAAAATTTTCTAATTTTATACTCCACTTTTTTCCTCTTGACACTGTAACATTTTGAACATAATCAATAATATGAATAGTGTCCTTCCCATGGATTCTAGTTATAAACAGATGAGCCATCCTAGAATACTTTTTTCTTGACAACAGTGATGAAAAGTTTCGACCCTGTGTGAGAGAGACTATTTTATCTCCATGTCCCCTTAGGAAAGTTTCTTAAGCCTTTCAACCTCTGTTTATTTATCTGTGCAATGGAGTCAATGATTCCTACGTCAGAGGATTGCTTGGGGATCAAGTGAGATCACACGCATGATGCCTCTATGATTGTATTGCTTTTATTAATAGCTATCCTTAGCTACAAACTTTTCTCTGTTCATCCAAATAGTGCTGTTCTATATTTTCAGTTAATCAGTGGCTTTAAATAAAGGAGAATTTAAAAAGTGAGAGGAGATAATGGGAAGGCAGAGAACTTGGGAGCAGAAAGGCCCTACCTCTGTGTTTGCTCTGCCTGCCTTAGCTCTGGGGTAGCTCTGCCTGCCTCAGCTCTGGGATAGCCCTGCCTGCCTTAGCTCTGGGATAGCCCTGCCTTAGCTCTGGGATAGCCCTGCCTGCCTTAGCTCTGGGGTAGCCCTGCCTGCCTTGGCTCTGGGGTAGCTCTGCCTTGGCTCTGGGATAGC
>NW_004949127.1:2687457-2693177 GCF_000317375.1 Microtus ochrogaster | reverse complement strand
CTGCCTGCCTTAGCTCTGGGATAGCCCTGCCTTAGCTTTGGGGTAGCTCTGCCTGCCTTAGCTCTGGGATAGCCCTGCCTTAGCTCTGGGATAGCCCTGCCTTGGCTCAGGTCCTGCTCTGCAGAAGCAGTAGGGGTCCCCAAGCTGAAATTCCATTCCCAGGTAGCTCACAGGGCAGAGCTGGTCCCTGCTGGGGTGTGTGGGCTGTGTCCACCTGCTCCCACAAACAGTTTCATTCCACACGGACTCCCTCAGGATGACAGAAGCCCCTGGGGGAGGGGCATGGAAGCAGCTGGGAGAGCAGGGCAGCTTTCCTCGTTCCCCAGCCCTTCTCAGTTGTCTGAACTCCTCAGCCTTTCAAAGAAGGACTGATCCCTACGCAGAAATGTGAAACTGGTGTACGTCAAATAAATCACCAACAGGCACTCTGGGAAAGAATGGGCAGGAAAGAGGACAAAGGGCCAGCCGAGCCTGTCTTAAGGACCGACATCACACCGGCTCTTTCCTTCCTTACTCCATTGTCCTGAAAACTCCCAAGATGCCTTCTGCTGCCCCTCAAAGACTCCCGGGGCACCTCACATAGCCACGCACTCATGGGTCTTGGAAATCCACTCATGCTTTTCTAGGACACCACCTTCTCTTGGGTGCAACTCTTGATTCTCTGCAGGTCCCAGCTCCACCTCCTTGACCCCCACTTCTCCCCTGCTCCAAACAGCAGCATTCCTTAAAGCATGGCTCCAAGGCGTACCCTCAGCTTGAACCCTCCTTCTCTCTTAATGGCCTAATCTCTTCCCATGATTTGAAATACTGTCTATGCCTACAGTGTGATCTTCAGCTCAGACTCCTTTCTGAGACTCACACTGATTCAGCCAATGCCATAGACAGAAAAGGTCTACACGGCCATTTCTGAAATCTGTAATTCAACATATCCAAAATTTGGGGCATTGACCCTCTCTTTCGACCCTGTTTCTTCATTGAGCTTCCTTAGTAACCCTCAGCTGCACTGGGAGAGTTAGATGACGACCATCCTGACTCTTTGCCCACATCTTCTCTATGCAGCTTCTAACCAACCCCTCTTGGCTCCTCCTCTGTGCAGTTGCTCACAGCTTCCCGCTGTCATGCGTGTATCAACATCACATCCAACCCTTCTCTCTTGAGCCCTCTGCACAGAAACCAGGGAGCGCTTAAAATACAATTCATGGCCTCATGTTTCAATTTTACACAAAAACACTTTCATAGATGCCCGCTGAAAGTAACAGCTAATGTTTTGGGCAGCATGCAATAAATGCTACATATATAATCTCAATCAAACCTCACAACTTTACAATTATCAACTTATTTTACAAGTAAGAAAGCTGCAGCTTGAGGAGATAAAGTGATTTTTTCAGAATTATAACAAATGTAGTTAGAATTTGAGTCAATTTGAGGCTAGAGAGATGGCTTAGCAGTTACGGATGCCTGCTATCCCTGAAGAAGTTTGGTTTCCATAACTGAGCTCCAGGGGGTCAGAATCGGATGGCCTCATCTGACCTCTGTGGACACCAACACTCATGTGGGCAAAAACATGCACACACACACATACACACACATACATACACATACACACACATACACACACATACACACATACATACACACACATACACATACAAACATACACATACACACACATACACACACATATACACACACATACACACATACATACACATATACACACATACACACGCACATACACACATACATGTAAAAGTAAATCTTTTCAAAGCATTTGTTAAAGAATTTGAATGAAGGCTTTTTCAGTCACTGTTGCCCACATTTTCCTGCAGAGGTGATGCCTGCCGCTCTCCTCTGCCTCCGTCCCCAGAACCATTTCCATCAGCATCTCTGCTCTTCACTGTGTGCTAGCTAGCCTTGTCTCACAGGGCTCCGCCCACTCCTTCTGGCCCTGGTGTGTGGTAGTGTGTGCCTCTGTTGGTTTGGTCGTGGTCCCTGTCTGTAACACGTCTCCCCTCCTTCATCTTTCAGCACCCAGCTCCAATGTCGCTCTCTTACCCAGAGAACTTTTCCTCGCTTCTGATTTAAATTATTCTACAGTGTCGCTCTTTCTCATTGTGTTCTGCACGTTCCTTCCTAGCACTTTTCCAAATGTATGAAGTGTGTGCCATCTCCCAGAAACCTAAGCTCTGTGAGAGCACAGACCGTGATTGTTTCATTCAGTCCAGTATCCTCTGAGCCTAGCATAGCAGTGGATGCTTAATTAACACGAGTTAGGCAGGGCTGGGCTGCAGCTCAGTGCTTAGCATGTGCTTAGCACGTGTGACACTTGAGGTTCAATGCCCAGGACCAAAACCCAAGAGAACAAAAAGTCCACTTGTTAAATAAACAAATGTATTTATTTATTTGCCTTTAGGGAAAAAGGATTTTTGCACATTGTTAAGAAAACAACTACATTCTCCAGTAGGAAAAATAGGGAACCGATACCAGTTAACAACTCACAACCCTGAAATACATAGTAGACTGTACTTTTTTTTTTTTTTTTTTTTTTAGACCAGCAAAGGTTTTTTTCTTTTAGACCAGGCCGGCCTCGAACTCACAGAGATTCACCTGCCTCTGCCTCCTGAGCGCTGGGATCAAAGGTGTGTGCCACCACTGCCCGGCTCTAGGATGTTCTACTATATTAAGCAATCAAGTAAACTGAAAAAGAAAATACGGGGCGGGGGGAGGCTGTGCACAGCAGATGCCTTTGTCAATCTCTTCTCCATTTTATTTTTGAAGAAGGAACTTCAATTGACTTGGAGCCAAACAGATCTGGCTGGAATGGCTGACCGTCATTCCCAGGGCTCTGCATGTCCCAGCCTCCCCAGTGCTAGGATTAGAGGCACACACCGCACGTGGGTGTGGAGACCCAAACTCGGTACTTCACGCTTCAAGACAAGCAATCTAACCCACTGAGCCATCTCTAACCCAGAGGAATTTCTTACATTCTGAAAAGCAAACAAGAACTTTCTATTTTAAAAAAAAGTATTGATTTAAGCTTCTATTTATATCCGCGTGTTGAAAGTACTTAACAAATTACATCAAGATCAGAAAAGTGTGCCCAGTAGGGTTCTCTTTTCCATCTTACTTCTTAAACATTACTTAGCCAGAAACAGAGAAAAAAAGTGAGGCTCCCTGTGCTGGAGGAGAGAAGCTGTTGTTTGTTTTCAGGAAGTTAATCCAGTGTGTAAAGTTTGAGGCAAGCCCAGCCTCTTAGCTGGAGTTGCATAATCTTCAAAGAGTCGTCCCTGGAGAGCCCTAACCAGAGCTGTTGACTGTGAGAGCCCCTTGGCCTTAGGTGTCCACCCCGCGCCTGAGAAGATGGCAAGCCAACACAGACATTTCCACTCAGGCATTCGGGTTCAAACCCCACATTTGCTCCCTCACCCAGGCATTAAACGAACCCCCTTTTCCACACCTCCGTGTGATCAAACCCAAGGGAAAGCATCCTCCATGCCAGGCCAGAATGAATTCGCTGCTTGGGAACAAAGAATTCATGACTAGAAACAGTTCCGAAGCTACGAGGGGCTGAGGCGCCAGGGTCCTCTTTCCACACAGAACTTGGGCTTTTCCATTCTAATCACAGCCAGAAGCCCAAGGTTGGGGTTAAGTAAGGCTCAGTTGGAAAAGCACCTAGGGCCCCGGGTTTGATTCCCCAGCACACCAACACCCATACATCAGTATGAAACCAAACCGGATTCATCATACTGGAACTGCCTTGAAATCCCGCTTCTTCAACTTCTAACAACCCACACGTCTTTGTGATGATTCAATAAATTAAGGTTAAGATCATTTCAGTGCTTGATTGCTCCGTAAAGCCAACTAAAAACATGAAGAGAATTATCTGGCTGGAGAGATCGCTCATCAGGTAGGGGTTTCTGCCTCACCGGGGCTCCAATGGTACAAGAAGAGAGCCGACTTCCGCAAGTTGTATGCTGACCTCTGATCATGCACCATGGCATACATGGGCAAACACACATACACACACACACACACACAGAGAGAGAGAGAGAGAGAGAGAGAGAGAGAGAGAGAGAGAGAGAGAGAGAGAGAACATAGTTGAAATTCAAAGAAAGACCTGTGGGCTTGGCTGTGTATAAGCACACTCACACACGTGTGCACACACACACCTTACTCACATAGGACCTTCAAATTATCTCACTTGCTTGTTGTTCGCACAGGCCCAGATTGCTCAACTTGGGTTTCATGTTGCGCCTATTGACGTGTTAATTATGTCGGATTGTGTTTCATCCTTTCAAACTGTCCTCATGGCTCTTTAAGCAGAATGGATTTCTAACGGTGGGTCCTCCTCAGGCTTGTGGAGCCAGCACTGTCTGCTTGGAGGCCTTGGCAGGGAAAGATGCTGAGCGGCTGAGTAGGTGCCTCAAAGGCAAATAACGTACCACACAATGGCCAGGCGGTGACAGAGAGAAACGCTCCTGAAAACCCAGTAGCGTCTCATTTATGAGTTATGTGTAGCCAAATTCCTGACTTTAGACCACAGGCTTAATATATACATGACAACTCTGTCTGAGCTTGAACTTCTCAGAAATGGAGGCATGCCCACCTCCAAGGCCAGGGTGATGCATGCATGAACGGGAGACCGTGTAAAGTGATTGCCTTAGTACCTTGCATGCTTGAAAGCTGTTTGGATGTTAACTATTTTACCAGCCTAGGAAATTTTGTGAAATGTAAAAAAAGAAAAAAGATTATTAAGATTAATACTGATGATGTGTGTGTAGTTTTAAAATCTGGGTCTTAAAATTGTCCTTGGGTGGGACATATCTATCACTCTGTCCCTCACACCAGACACCCACTGAGAGGGAACACCCACCTGCCAACATTGATCCAGCTCCTCCACGGAGCGGCTACCCACACCCTTACCATGCCCATACGGCCATCCCTCACCTCGTCTGTCCTCCTACCTTCGGACAGCTTTTTCAGAGCCTTGGGAAGTAAGAGACTGCTCTCCCATTTCAGAGACCCTGAGCAGCATGGTCAGTCCATATTCTTACCAGCAGCTGTGTTTAAAATGCTGTGACATCAATAAGCCTGCCAAAGCTCAAATGCGGAGGTTTCTTCAAAGCACAGAGAGTAGGGTTACCAAGTTAGCTAAGGGTGTGTTCCACCACGTGCGGCAACCTGTGGTCCATGCGCGGGACCCACATGGGGAAAGGAGAAAACTGACTCCGTCCTCCAAGCTGTCCTCTGACCCCCACGTGTGTGCTGTGACACACACACGGGGGAGGGGATAAATGAGTAAATACAATATTAAAATTTTAATGAATAATTAAACGGAGTATAAAAACTTCAGCTGCCAACTTTGTCTTAAACATGCAGTGAAAGATACAAGCACATAAAAAGGAAAAAAAGAGGCAAGTTCTGTGTCTGGAGTCAGTCTCCACCCCAGATGAACCTGATTTTTCTCCCTATCTCCTCTGATTATCATTCTGAATTATTATTTAGCCAGTAAGTACTGAGAGCACCACTGTAACCTCTGGGAACCTCGTATTGAATGAACAACTGGACTAACGACTCTGCCTGTTGTATTAAGGGTTAGTACAAGGTAAGAAATGAGCGTGGCAATTGTAATTTAAAACACACAGACACGTGCGCTCATACACACATGATCTAGGACCTGAGTGATGGGCAAGAGCCCACTGGGAGCAGACCTGCGGGGG
>NW_004949127.1:2682401-2687062 GCF_000317375.1 Microtus ochrogaster | reverse complement strand
TCTGTAGACCAGGCTGGTCTCGAACTCACAGAGATCCGCCTGCCTCTGCCTCCCAAGTGCTGGGATTAAAGGCGTGCGCCACCACTGCCCGACTCGAGGACACTTGTTCTTAAAGAGGACCCAGGTTGATTCTCAGAACCTAGATGGATGCTCACAATCATCCATAATTCCAGTTTTAGGGCAAACAACACCCTCTTCAGATCTCCACAGGCATCAGACACACACATGGTGTCATACATACATGTGAGCAAATCATCACACACATAAAATAAAATGACCTAAAGTGATTTAGAAAAGAAAATAGATGAAAATCCAAGTATGACAGTCATGGCAGCTCACTATTCCAAAGACCTGCTGAAATGCATAGTCTCAGCTACAGCAAGCTTTAGTGAGTATTTAGGGCATTGCTCTCCTGCCTCAAGTAACTAGCAGATACACCGCAGTCTGTTGGCTTTTGTTTGTTGGGGAACTCACTACGGACCAGGCTGACCTGGAACTCACACATCTTCCTGCTTCTTCCTCCTGAGTGCTGGGATTAAAGGTGTGCACCACACCCCTGGGCTCATTGTGATGTTTTCAAAAAGGACGTCAATGTGGATCACATTCTAGGAGTGGGGTTCACAGGCAGGCTTCTCATCTACAGTACACAGAATGTTTGTGCCCTTACCCCATTACTGTCTTGACATTCTTACCCACAACAGAAAGGTATCCATTAGTGGGCCCTTTAAGAGAAGGTTGGATCCTGAGAATAAGGCCTTCATGAATGTGGTTAGTTAGTTCCCTTTTGAAAGGGACCCTGTTGTGTGACAAAATTTCCTGGGAAGACACAATATACATGTCTGCTCTCCCCAGATAGAGAGCCTACGACAGACCAAAGTACAGATATCACCAAAGTCCAACTTGGAGAGCCAATAAATTTTATTGGGGTTGCTTCCAGGGGTTACCTCCAGGAGCAGAAATGACTCAAAGACAGCTGCATCACCAAGGCCCACCCCGGCATGGGTGACAGCTCACAAAGCTGGGAACCCGGAGCTCACTGAACACCTGTAGGCAAATCAGCAGGTTAAAGACTGTCCTTTCCAGGTTCCTCTGCTAGACAGTTTGGTGTGTCTCTGCTTCTCCCAGGCAGCTGCTGGTCTTGTCTGCGTCTTCTCTGCAGCTCAGCCTCCTTCCAAATCTGAGAGACACTCTATTGCTTACTCTGGCAGGGAGGGGCCTAGAGAATCTGGTCAGCTTCTGGGACTTCCTGAAGCTATGGGGAGTTGTTTATGTCTCTGTTTAAGACACTTCCTCAAGGATGAAAGGTTTCAATCCCAGAAACTGTTGCGCAACAAGCTGTAATGACTTCCTTTGCCCTTTCTGGTCACATCAGGAAGTGGTTCCTTAACAGATACTGAATGTATTAATCTTTTAGTTTTGGACTTGAAGGCCTCTAAAACTGTGAGAAGTAATTTTTTTTACACTAACTGATTTGTGTTTGTGGGGTGGGTGGGTGAGTGGGTATGTGTTTCTATTGGTGCTTGAGGAGGTTTCCACCTTGTGAGTTCTGAGGACCAAAATCAGAATGTCTGACTTGGCAGCAAGCATCTTTACCCTTCAAGTCATCGTGTTGACCTAAGAAAGCACTATTTTACTGTTTATATGCCATCTGACTAGTCAGAAACCCTTCTACCCTGTTCTGGTAAATCTACGGAACCCTTGCCAAACACCAAGAATGGAGCCCATGGTGTCTTACCCTTGGGTCTGAGGACGCAGTGAGCATCAGCAGGGGTGCAGGTCAGAGGACTCAGTGAGCATCTGCAGGGTTCCAGGTCTGAGGGCTCAGTGAGCATCTTCAGGGGTGCAGGTCTGAGGACTCAGCGAGCATTCTGCAGGAGTGCAGGTCTGAGGGCTCAGCGAGCATCTTCAGGGGTGCAGGTCTGAGGACTCAGCGAGCATTCTGCAGGAGTGCAGGTCTGAGGGCTCAGCGAGCATCTGCAGGGGTGCAGGTCTGAGGTGTCAGTGCGCATCTGCAGGGGTGCAGGTCAGAGGACTCAGTGAGCATCTGCAGGGGTACAGAGAAAGATGGACTGCTCAATGCCTCTTTGTTGTAATAGGGAGCTGCGGGGCTGTGTCCCCAGCACCCCGGGCCGCCTGCTAGCTTATGCCCCAAAATAACAACACACAAACTGTATTGATTTAATCACTGCTTGGCCCATTTCTATCTAGCCTCTTCTAGGCTAACTCTCGCACCTGGACTAGCCCATCTCTAATAATCTGCTATAGCTCACAAGGTGGCTTACCAGGGAGATTCTAGCCTACGTCCATCCTGGGTTAGAGCTTCATCACATGTGTCTCGGAGAGCAGAGCTATATCCGCGTCCACCCAGGAGCTGGGAGCATGGTGTCTCTGCTCTAGACAGCAGAGCTGTCGAGTCTGACCTCACTTCCTCTTCCTCCCAGCATTCTGTTCTGTTTATTCCTCCCACCTATGTTTTAACCTATCAGGGCAAGCAGCTTCTTTATTTAATTAACCAATGACCTTCCTCCATCACCGCTTCTGTACTCCTTCCTCCCTATGCAACCCTGTCCAGAGGAATCACCCATCGCTAATATTAAATGCTATTGTACTTTCTGTGGGCCAGGCTTATATGCATTCACTCATTTAATCTCCAAGGGGGAAGATAACAAGTTATCTTACTTAAGTGTGCACTAAATTATATATATACACACACATATATGTATATATGTGTGTGTATATATATATATGTATGTATGTGTGTATATATATATATATATATATATATATATCAGACCAATGATCCAATGATTGTTTGAGAAGACTGAGTAGGACAGTACTTCATCAGCGATTTTTCCTGGGTCATGAAAATAACTATTGTGATGGTGCGGAAATTGCATGTATAATTGATGTAGCCATTTGCCACACTTGTGTAGCCAAGAGCTGCATGTGTAAATCACCTTAAAAACTGTAAGACAGGATGGGGGGATGGCTGGGTGTGTAAATTGCAGGGTGAAGACTGCAATTCAGTTCTCCAACACCTACATAAAAGCGGGACACAGCAGCATGTGCCTGCAACCACAGCACTGGCAGGTCAAGTTGACCCTAGTAGCTCACTAGTTTAACCTGGAAGGGTCAGTTGGGTTCATTGAGGGCCATAGTGGGGAGCCACTGAGGAAAGACACCCCTACATTTCCCTCTGACCTCCACACCTGCCTATACTGGTGAGTGCCCTTCCACACACATGCACACAGATATATAACACATACACAAAATACATTTAAATAAATGAAAGAATAAACCTTACCTTACTTAAACACACACACAAGATAAATAGTAATGAAGTTGAAGCAGGGAGGTGAATGCATCTATGTTCTGCTTCCTTTGAATGTTCAGAATTTTCCACATACATAAAAGCTAGGGAAGTTTTTATTAAAAACAAAGGAAGGTAGCCTTGGAGAGAGTGAGGAGCCATGAGGTTTGAGGCCCACACAGAGGACGGCAGTGTGGGAACAGACTAGAATGCCTGAGGAAAGAGCCCCTTCTTTCCTGCACACTGCTTTCACATATAATCCTATGTATAAAATTTTACTTATTTTACCCCCCTCTCCTTTTCAACTGAATTTGAATTTTCCCCATTGAGTGTTCTAACTATAACAGCACAGATCACTATCTTAAAAGTTACCATTCCAAAGGAAGGAGACTTAGAAGGTAAAAACTGTTTAAATGTGTCCCAGGCCAGCTCCACTCATACCCAGTAAGTGACTTCAGAGAGAGACCCACAAACCCAAGCTAAAATTGTTTAAGAAATTTCCACATGAAGATTGTTGTGTTCCCAGAAATGGCTCTCATCAAACAAAAACTGGGGGGCTGGGAAGGTGACTTCGTGAATAGCCTTCATGTGTAGATGAATTTCTCCACTGCGGCCTGGGGTTGTCAGAAAAAAAAGTCTGCAAACTCATGGAAATTAGCAGTAATGAGACATAAACAGTCAAACCTCAAAATAACATCTCTGGCCTTTAGAATCAACACAGTTCTCCTGTCAGCCTGCACCTGGCCTGTCCGGCTGGATCTGGAAGCCAGTGGGGTTTTAGGCCCCTTTTAACAGCTGCCAAGAGCACATTACTCATGGCTGGGATGCTGGCCTTTTATGTTGCCACAAGTGGCCCAGCCGTTGTTTGGGCCTGGTGGAGTTCATTGATGGCTTTTTCTGAGAGCTGAGACTTTGCTGTCTGAATTTTCCAGAAGCTCCAGTGTGTCCAAATGTTACCCATGGATGCTGAGCAATAGCTCCAGGCTCCTGTGCTGGCCCTCAGCCACACTCACTGCCTAGCCATGTACCCTGGTCCATGGAGAAACATAGCCCGAGGCCAAAGTTAGAGCCACAGAGGATTAGGCCTCAGCCTGGTAAATTGTGGTCTACCTTGTCAGTGCCTGGGTTCTCCACACAGTGGAAGAGCTGGGAGGTACCAGTTGAAAATGAAAGTCGCCTAAAACCAGTCTCTGGAGCTGCAAATAAGCCTAATTGTAACACCCACCTTTAAAGTGTGTGCTTGAAACATGGCAGCGAGTCAGTTGGTTGAAACATATTAGCAATCAGTTGGTTGAAACATATTAACAAGTCAGTTGGTTGAAACATATTAACAAGTCAGTTGGTTGAAACA
>NW_004949127.1:2672370-2681846 GCF_000317375.1 Microtus ochrogaster | reverse complement strand
GTTGAAACAAATTAACAAGTCAGTTGGTTGAAACATATTAGCAATCAGTTGGTTGAAACATATTAACAAGTCATTTGGTTGAAACATATTAGCAATCAGTTGCTTGTTAGCTCAGTTCCATGAATAAGGTATTTTTAAATCCCTATGTCCAGTTGCTAATATCCTCTACATTTCTAAACTGCATGTTAACCTGCTGTGATGGGATTTGGGGTGGATCATTAAAATCAGATAATTATAGCAAGTCACCATATTTTATTACCATTATTTTTATTGCCCTGTGCTTGCTTCCCTTTTGGATCTTCAGTGTCTTGGAAGCAGGGGCTATGTCTGCCTTATTAACTAGAATTCCTTCAGGGCATAGCCTAGAGAAAGCTCTCAAGTAAATCTTTCCTGAATGAATGAATGAATGAATGAATAGGTGACGATCAAGTCATCGAGTTGCTACAGGCTGTGAGGCCCTACTGCAATTTCATACTGGGTCTGTCTGTTAGCTGGGGTGTAAGTCATTTCCACCTGCTTTCACCTTTCTCCTTCCTATGGCAGAAGTTAGAACGCTGCCCTATAAGGACTTGGGATATAACCCGTGTAGAGCACCTGCCCAGCTTGCATGGAGGGGCTCCGTTACAGACAGGTGTGGCCACGTGGTACCACTAACATTATGGCGTAAGAGCAGACCGCCGAGACACATCTGGAAAAGATATCTTGTTTCCTGACTTCTAAAAAATATTTTTTTTCAGATAAAACAATAGAATCTCTAGAGTTTCCTTTTCCCATTCTTCACTGCTGTGACTATAGACTCAAAGTCAGACATTATGACCCTCATCTTACAACCAAGAGTGGCAAGCAGGGGGAAGGAAATACAATGCTCAATGATTGAAGCATAAAAACATAAAAATAATCTGCCTCCTTGTGCCTCACTGAGTCACTGGAACCATCTCTGGAACTAATTATCTCCAGCCTTCTGCTTAAGTAAGATAATATAAATATCTCTGAGGTTTGTGTCACAGCCTCCCTTGATTTTCTGTCACTTGCCTTTAAATACCTCCTAACCGGTGTCTTTCCTAACTCCCACAGAGTTTGTTTTGTTTTGTTGTTTTTGTTTAGTTTTGTATTTTAAATGAGTTACTTCCAAGCACCTAGCTCAGAATGTGGTAACTACTGAACGCACAGACACTTGGATCAAAGGTGACTAAAAGCATTGCTGCAGGTCGCCTGTGAGCTGTTGTTTTGCACAAGTGTTGCTGGCTGCTGAGCATGGAATTTATTCAGTCGAATATTCTCGAACCATCATATTTATAAGATGTTGGTTTCAAGCAATTGTGACTCTTGGTTTTTGCTCTTTGATTTATATAAAGTATGGTTTATCAAAGTGTATGCTGTTTGCTTGTCTTCTCAATATACACAACACACACACATATTTGTTCTGGAAGCTTGGCGAAGAGGAATTGTCCTTCTAAGTTTCTCTATTATGTTTATTAGCAGACCCTTTCTATGAAATATGGAAACTATTTCTCCTCTTTGAAATGAGCTGAAATTGGTTCCGCTGAGGATTGTCAAACTCTAGCTGTTTGCTGACATCACTTTGTTTAGAGGGTTAGGATATACCATCCATGGGGTTTCAAAATGTTTGATGTTTGGAACTTCTAAATTAAAAAAAAATGTGGAACCTTGATCAAATGGAAAGGCTTTAAATATATCTAATGCAAATTATAATGAAGCAAAATGTATACTAGCCCACAGTCAATGACCCGTGTTAAAAGAGGGTCTGAAATAACAAAGGGAACAGCAATGATGCAAATATTATGCTAATAAGCTTAGGGATTACATTTGTGGGAATTATAATAAGATTTCTCTTTTCCTTTCATGCTGTTCTTCATCAGAGCCCAAGTGAAACGAGAGCAATGCATTTTCCATCAACAGGTGGCCACCCTTGCCCTGCTGGCTTCTAACGGCGGGCCTTGATTGCAATAGAGAACCAGTGCCTTGATAGCTGGCAAGATGAATGTGATATTTTTCAAAGCAAAGCAAAATGACATCCTCACGTAAAAACCATGATCAAAAAAAAAAAATCTCAAAACCAAACCAATCGATAAACCAAAAACCTAGTCATAGTCATAAAAAATAAAATAAATATAAATAAAAAGCCTGAGGAAGGTCCCACCATGTCCTTTAGGGGAAGATAGATGGGTTCTCCCTAAGACAGAAGATCCTACAGGCCCACAGTGTGAAAATAAATTATTATGTAGCCTTTGACCCATGAATAAGATGAACTATTCTCTAGTCACTCAAAACAGTTGAAGCTAGACAGGGAGCATATGCCGGTAAGTTCTAGGCCAGCCTGGCTACATAGCAAGACCCTGTTCAAATAAATAAAAAAGCAAATAATTAGAGCTCGAGGAACCAGCCAAGTCAAGACAAAGCATCCATGAATAAAGTCAATAAAACTTGAAAAATATGTGTGTGCGCGCATGTGTGTGTGTCCACATGTGTGTGCACGTGTGTGTGTATGTGTGTTTGTGTTGACAGAGGTAGAGAGAATCTAGATGCACATCACCTGTTTTATGTTAAGCCAGCCAGTTGTTTTTATTGTCCCCCCTGTGGAAGATGTTTAAATTTATGATATAAGAAAAAAGAAACATTCTCACATTGGAGGAGTTGTCAGGCATACCTAAGGTGCGGGTACTTGAAGAGGTTTGACATCTATTACTAGGAAGCCAAGGCTTGGGAGACAACTCAGTGAGCAAAATGCTTATTACACAAGGATAAAGCCTAAGTTTAGATCCCAGTACCCATGGAAACGCCAGGGATGTGGAGAGAGTAACATGCGCCTGTAACCCCAGCACCGAAGAGTCAGGCGGAGGGGTGGGGTTGGGTGGGGGTGGGAGGTGAAGCTGGGAGCCCACTGGCCAGCCTGTTGAATTGAACCATCAAGTCCTCAGTTTGGTAAGAGACCCTATTCCAACAAAAAGGGGGAGGGCTCCACAAATAAAAACACTCATTTTTTTTGTTATCTGACCTCTGACCTTCACTTGTGTACACATGGGTACATCACCCCCATACACATGAACACACACACACACACACACACACACACACACACACGGAGCAGGGATAGACACCTGAAGACAAGAATCCTGTTTTGTCTCTGCAGACTTTGTGGCCATTCTGCTTCCCTTGGTGGCCTCCCCATCTTGTTCTTCAGATCAAAGTTTAGGCAGCAGAAAGGACTTGTCTGTCTGTGAACAAAGAGGCTGGTCGCTTCCCTTGTTAATAAACAAGCATTATCTGTTTCTGGTTCTCTGCTGAGTTTCTTTTTCCCCTAACTGCTTATATAAAGGCTGCATGTGCACGGGAAAAAGACGCAGCAATGCTGTGTTAGCAGGCAGCCCTGCGTGGAGCGTGGAGTCAGGAGAGTTTATTTCCGAGATCCTTTCTTCTTTTTTATGCATATTTCTCCCTCATTTAAAGGTCCAGATGGCTTGTGAAGCCGGTGCTTTCATCTTGCATCAACCTATTAAGGACTAATGGATCTATTTCTAGCAGTCTTTAAGTTTAAAAGAAAATGAAGGAAAACAACAACTTGAAAAAAATGAGAAAGATCATAGGCCGAGGAATGAGTCCCTGTGGACTGAAGTTGGGACACGGAGGTAGGGTTTGACACTAAGCCGCACCACACAGGCAGGGATCTTCATAAAAAGCCAGAACTAAGGAACAAAGAGTTAAATTTACTGGGCCAAGGTCAAAGAGCTGGAGAGGAGGAGGGTAAAGATTAGAAGGTGGGCCCGCAGAAAGAGCGCTAGGAGGCTGTGAGTTCAAGGAATGTGCTCTTTCCCGTACGGTGGGGCAGCGTTCATGGGGCAGCCTGCACAGAAAGCATCCCAGGATGTAGTCAGTGAGTGACATAGCACAGCACCAATCAGAAGGAAGAGGACAAAATCTTCTGGTTTTTACTGTGATGAGAGACAAAGGAGAAGAGCAGGTGAGAAACTATTTACTATAGTTATTCAAATGTGGTTTCACCTGGAAAGGGTTCTGCAAAGGGAATGTCATGCTGTGGTCCAGGCTTTCTCCGGGGAAGCCTTGAAGGGGTCTGATTGACTGGATTGAGCCAGTGTTCTGATACCCATCTGCTCAACAAAGTCCCCACCAGGCTCTATGGCCTTCCTTCTCTATGCAACAGCCTCATAAGACTCTCCTGACAACTCCTAAAGCAGCTTTTGAACCTTGCTTTGGTTCAATAATCCTAATTTCTCTTCCAGCCTTATGACAATTTTGGTATTGTTTTGTTTTTATTCCAGGTTGACCTCAAACTGTACAGCTGAGGATGACCTTAAATGAATCCACCTGTCTCTATCCCCTGAGTGCTGGGATTGCAGTCATATACCACCACACCTACATCCTGGGGATTGAACCCAGGTCTTCATACATACTAGGCAAGAACGGATCCACTGAGTTACATACCCAACTTAAATGGAGACATAGCTTCAGATTTAAAGTTATCCAGACCACAGCATCCAGACCTCCAGTGTCAGGAAAATATGGTTACTGGGATGTGAATGAGAATTTCTGTGGAACTAAACATAGTGGCACACATCTGTGATCCTGGCACTCGGTTCACTGAGGCAAAAGGAGTGCAAATTTGAGGCCATCTTAACAAGATATTGAAACCCTATCTCAAAGCCAAAGCAAGAAAAATATGACGTAAGAGCTGAGGAGGAAATGGTGTCTGTGCTGAATGCATTGCTGATTTAACCGAAGGCTTAGGTTGTGAGGTAATACTGAGAAGAACAATACTGCCGACAGTAGAGAAGCAGCCCTTAGCCTTCAGGGTCAAGAACACAAATTCAGGGCCAGTGAGTCATTAAGTCAGTAAAGGTACTTGCCTCAGAAGCCTGGTGACCTGAGCACACATGTGTACACACACCACACACACACACACACACACACCACATACACACATACACATACACACACATACACACACACATACACACCACACACACACACACACCACATACACACACACATACACACACACACCACACACACACATACACACACCACACACACACACGTGTACACACACCACACACACACCACATACACACACATATACACACCACACACACACCACACACACACATACACACACCACACACACATACACACACGTGTACACATACCACACCACACACACACATACACACACACCACACACACATACACACACACGAGAGAAAGAGACAGAGAAACACACAAAGAGAGAAAGAACAATTATGTTTTTAAAAAATAATACAATCTCATTCAAATGAGTCTAATTGTAGGATTTTTTTCAGCCCTTCTTTCCAACTGAGGTTTGTATTGTTCTTGGCCCAAAGACGACTTTTCAAGTCCCCCTTCTGCCTGCTGACAGTGCAAGCTCCCTAAAGAACTCTGTTTAATCTTTGAATCAGCTCAGGAAGATGGAATTACCATCCCTGGAAAAGTGCAGTTGGGTTTCTGAGTGCAGCTGCAACTCTAGGATGGAAATGTGACTGGCTTGGAGGTAGGGAGGGATTAAGAGAGCCTTGCTTACCCCAGTGAGTAGCCTGATTCCATAAATCACAGGGGCTAACCTTTGCTCTGCCCGAATTAAAGCATACACCGTCATAGCCTCCCCTAATCAAGACTTGTCATCTTCAACAACAGGATGGAAGACCCAGGTGCCAAAGAGGGGCCAGAGGGAAAACAAAGAAGAAGGAAGTGAATAATCTTGGTGATAGTGGCAGCTATTTTGATAGGAACCAGAGTGCCTGCGCAATTTTAAGAATCACACAGAAATGTGCGCCCTGTTGGAAAGGAGCCTTCCAGCTTCACTGCGTGTCTGGCCGTAGAACACTGATAAGCTCCGGGGAGAGAGCAAGCAGCTGGAACTCTGCAGACAGCTTGTGTTGCCTTCCTTGGTATTTATTCTGAGATCACATTTACAGCTGCTTTTATCTGCTCTTTAGAAGTTCTTGTATTTGGGAAATCGTTTATGGTAAAATAAAAACCCACTTGCTGACAGGGAAATGTAATTTATTAGCCAGCTAGAAAACCAGTTATCTCTTAATGCATATATATGGAATCTGGAACTTTCTGCTCCGTTCAAGATGCCATTTAGAGAGACTCAAATTTATCATCCCCTATGTTGCTCTGGGCTGACACTGAAACCAGCACTCACTTCAAGAGAAAGTAAATGTAGCTTTCCCCATAAGGTGCATGAAAAAAATGACCAGCAGAGACCAAGACACATGCAGTGGGGTGAACAAGACTGTAGGGAAATAAATACCACCTGGTCCTGTTTAAACGGCCAGCAGACGTTCATCCTCCCTCAAAGGAGGACAACATTATGAGGTAAATGACCCCAGGACCGCTAAGGTCCCATGCCTTTGGACACAGTAAGCTTGGGTGTAGGTTGCCATCGACTGCTCCTAACCAGGAGGCAAGGCAAGGCCCTGGAAAGTTCCTGGTCTCAGGGTGGAGGTAGGGTGGGAGATGAGGTGCCAGGTATGTCAGTCAGAATCTTGGGAGTCATATGAGTAGCATCCAGACCAGGCTATGTAAGAGCCGCAGCCACACAACGTGAAGTCTGTGGTATCACAGGGATCTTCAGAGCTAGGAGTTGTAGGCTGATGTCTTGATGTTTTAGTTTGCTTTCTGTTTCTCTGATAAAACACTGACCAAGGACAACATGGGGAGAGAATTTATTTGGCTTACAAGTCAGCCAGGAAAGCCAAAGCAGGAACTCTCAGCAGTGATCTGGAGGCAAAAACTGAAGCAGAGGCCATGGAGGAACACTTGTTTAACCTGCTTGCATTCCTTGGCTTCCAGAGATTTTACCATCCACAGTGGACAGTCCCCCCCCCCACTTACAATCAGTCAGCAATCAAGAAAATGCCCCTTGGACATTCCCATAGACCAATGTGGTGGAGGTAATCATCTTTAGGTGAGAGTCCCTTTTCTCAACCAACTCCAGTTTGTGTCAAGCTGACAAAAAACTAACTGGCAAAGCAAGACACATAAGCCAATTTAGAAGTGGGACCAAGATGTGTAAGACAGACCAACCCGAAAGCATCAGGACGAGGGTGATGCTGCCACTTTCAGGCCCATATGAGAAACGTCTTTTAATCTCGGACTGGACAAATCAGACCAAAGAAATTATTTCATTCAAGTTCAGCTTGGTGATGCAGCGTGCTAAGCTTACTTCTAGACTCATGGGTGAGGGGTTCCTTACAGGATCCTGGGCACCTTGGTTTGCTCTCCGTGGCTGTGGTAAATGCCATGATCAAAGCACCCTGGGGATTTATCTGGCTTACACATCCCAGTCACATGTCACGGAGGGAAGCCAAGGCAGGAACTGAAGCAGAGACCTTGGAAGGACACTGCTTGCTGCTTTCATCCTTCATGGTTTGCTCAGCCTGGTGGTTTTATACAACCCAGGGCCACCTGCCCAGGGGTGGCACTGCCCACAGTGAGCTGAGTCCTACCACATCAACACTGACCAAGAAAATGCCACCCAGACTTGCGTACAGGCCAATCCATTGGAGGCTTTTTTTCAACTTGCGTCAAGCCGAGAAATCCAACCAGCATGGTGGGTGACTCAGAAGCTCCTGCGTCATCACGAAGTCCCAGCCAGCATGAGTTACTGCTCACGAAGCTATGTCACTATTAACCAGGTCAAGTCAACCCTCCATATCCTGTATTTAAAAATCCTATATAATCCCAAGGCCATGCACAGCAGGAGCCGGGTTATGTGGTGGACTAGGAGTAGGGGCGGCGGAAGGTCTGAGGACTGCACCACACTCTGCCAGGGATGGTCTTCTGCTGGTAGAGGCACACCTCTTCTGATCTTATGCCATTCAGAAGGACTTGACACTACAGGTTACATTTGGCCCAAGGCTCAAACTTTAAGTGTAACAAAAATGCTGACAGTTTCATCCCAGGTCATACAGAGGCCAGGGCTAAGGCCCATCTGTTTCTGTCACCCTCACAAGTTAACCAGATGTTGCCCTATAGTGGACATGATGTCTAATCTGTGTTATCCATTGGCTTGATCTGGCATCACTAAGATGCAAGCCACTGAGATCTCTGTAAGGGAATTTTCTGGTCAGATTATTGGAATCGGGAAGACAGCTAAATTCAGGTGGCACTTTCTGGTGGTGCCCCAGATAAAAAGGCACCTAAGAAGAAAACATTGCTTTTTTGCCTACTTTACCTTTGCTCCTCTGGCAAGCCAGCAAGCAGCATTTTCCCACGGTTTCAGCTTCAGTTCCTGCCTCAGGCTCCTGTCTGAAGTCCGAGTCTAACTTCCCTCCACGACAGACTGTGACCTGGAAGTAGAAGAAGACATGAACCTTTTCTTCTTCACGTTGGTTTGGGTCATGCTGCTTTACTACAACAAGAGAAGGGCGAGCTGGAACCGTGGGGGTGGGCATTCTGTTTTCCCAGTGCTCCTTCCTTTGAGAGCGATGCGTCTGTTGCCCAGGTGATTTGGGTCTCGGGTTTAGCCAGATAGGCACACTCCACCCTACACCAACGCTAGGATGTATTATTTACAGAAAACCTTTCTAAATGCTTAAAATGTATTCTTTCAACTAATGCCCATGTAATTGGATATGGCAACCCTATACTGGAATACACGTTCGGTGATGTGTCTGAGGTTATATGACTAGATGGCCGAGGAAGGGTGCAGAAGCAGTTTGTCCTACTCATCTGCAAGGAAAGACAGGCGCCCACCCTGAGATTATGAGAATAACCTAAACTGAAAACATGAACGGCCATTGTCCCAGGACACCGGGTGAGCGGAACAGAGACCAATAGCTAGCAAAGAAAGGAAAGAGAAATCAAAATATGATTTGAGTCGCTGCATGTAGGTGTGTCTAAACCCATTCAATCATGGACATACAGGGACATAGACCAGTCAACTCTCTTTAACCAGAGAGTTGGGTTTTGTCACCTAACACATAAGAAATCATAGCTAGCAAGACTTGTTTGGGGGTGTTGGGGGGCGATCAGGGGAAAGGAGAGCAAAGAGGTGAATCAGGATGTGGTTTAAGACCAAGTTAACATTTTTTAAAATTTATTTTTATCTCTTATTCTGGGGAGGTGTGCGTGTAGATGTGGGGTATGTTGAGGGGACATCTGTGTGCCATAGAATGCGTGAGATCAAAGGACACCGTGTAGGAGCTGGTTTTCGCTATCTTGGGGGTCCTGGGGGTCCAGCTCAAGTCGTCGAGCTTGATGCAAAGCCTCTGCCTGCTGAGCCATCTCGTTGGCCTCAGGTGAGCATCTTGTGGATATTACTGTGGCTTCCAAGTAGCCTTTAATGAACGCAGCTTGTATCAGCGACCACCAACAAATGAACTGACTGTCCACAGACACAACCCTCTGGCCACTGGAAAGAACTGACTGTCCACAGACACAATCCTCTGGCCCCTGGGAAGAACTGACTGTCC
>NW_004949127.1:2659497-2672270 GCF_000317375.1 Microtus ochrogaster | reverse complement strand
CCTCTGGCCACTGGAAAGAACTGACTGTCCACAGACACAATCCTCTGGCCCCTGGGAAGAACTGACTGTCCACAGACACAACCCTCTGGCCCCTGGGAAGAACTGACTGTCCATAGACACAATCCTCTGGCCACTGGAAAGAACTGACTGTCCACAGACACAACCTTCTGGCCCCTGGAAAGAAGCCTGAAGTTGGAGACAACAAGGTTATTGCCTTAGCAGGAGAAAATGTTTGATCTGCCTTATAAATACCTGGGATTTATAGCACTCTGCAAACAATCCATAGGATGCAGGTTAAACACGAAACAGACACACTTTTGGAACTGTGATAAACAAGATTATCATAGTGGTGTGTTTGGTAACACATCTACATACCTCCTCTAAGGAGGAATAGCCATGGCTCAGCCACTGTTGGCCAGTGTAAACTGTTCTTTCTAGGTTCCTGGGCTGTGGAGTTAACATGAGGCAGGCTCCTGAAATGGTTGGTATCTGGTCCATGCAAACACCACCCCAATAGTTTCCTCGTTTCCCACCCCCCCACACACAACTTCTAAAATGCTCTTATTATTTTTCTAATTTAAAAAGTTATAATGAATTGCTGACTCTCCTGAGAGGAAGCCCAACTCTACCTGAAATTATTTCCCCCCAAAGCAACTTTGTGGCCCACAAGGCATTTCCTAAACTTACTGACAGAGTCTGCGGAGAGAGCATGGAAGGGTTAACCTGCTGGTTCTATGGGAGATGGCTCTCTAGTCAGTAGGCCCACACTAGGATGGGTGGTGGGAGTCAGAGAAAACTAACTCAAAAGAGGTGTGGTGGTTCAAGTCTACAATGCCAGCAGCTACTGCAAAGGCTGAGGCAGAAGGTGCTCTTGCATCCAGGAAGTCAAGATCTTAGAGTGAAAAAAAGAGGTCAAAACTTGAGAAATTAAGACAAATGACCAAGAGCCAACAGCTAATAAAACAATAACATTATAAATAAAATATGGGTAGTAAAGTTTGCCAGCTTTTTTTTGTCAGCACTGACGGGATAAATAACCCACACTTTCTGAGTGTATTTTAACTTTGTTTCAAAATTTTGAGGGGCTGAAAAGATGGCTCAGTTCCCAAAGTGTCTTGCAAACATGAGGACCTGAGTTCAAATCCCCAGAATCTATGTAAAAAGCTGGGTTTAAGCCTGTAACCACTGGAAGGAGGGGCCAGAGACAGCAGGGTCCCTGGAGCTCACGGACCAGCCAGCCTGCCTAAGGGCAGGTGCAGCGGGGTACCAGACATCCTTCATGAAGTCAGTACGTACACGCACAGCTCCGCCAACAAGTACCTAAACCACACACGCAGCATACCCAGAAAACATAATGGAACAAAAAATTGAATTAGTTGTCACAGTTTTTTTTTTCCTCACAAAATGAACTAGTTGGAAAAGCTGAAAGTGCGTGGTTAGCAAGGCCAGGATTGCTACAAATCAAGGCTGAAGATGGGGGAGACTACAAAAAGCAGGTGGCTCCTGGGGGTGTCTCCATCTCGGATACGCTGGCATGTGCTTTGCTTCTCCGATGCAGGATCAATTGCACGGCCTTTCTCAAAGTTCTTTCACAAAAGAAACAACCCCACCACCAGCACTGCGGAGAAATTATTAAAACTTTGATGCGTCCTGAACACTATGTAGGAAGTTGTCGTAGATCCCGGGGGTCCCTGCCAGGGCTCACATTCTGCTCTGTAAATCCTCACTCTGCTCCTGCTAGCTGAGGCCTAGCACCTGGGGTCCTGCTGGGACCTCCGGGCTCCTGTTCTCTCCCATGCCTCCGCCTGTGTGGGAGAAGCCAGAAAGTACAGCTGCTGCCTCAGGCCCACCAGCTCCACTCCGAGCTCTGTAGCTTTGAATTTTCCCCTGCATGTAATTATAAAGTATGCATCCAGTTATTTACTTTCCCTGTTCCAATGCAGAGCGTGTTACTGAATAATCACAGCTCGCAAGTGATCCCAGCTTTTCTGCTGCAAGGTCTGAATTAAGAAGATTACAGCCTTCCTATCATTCCACTTTAAACAGAAACCACTACTTGTTCAACTTTAAAAAGAGAGCGCGAAAGGAAACAATGGGTCTCTGTGCTCTCAGAAATGCAAGCACACTGTAGAATTAAGATGTTTACATGTGTTTTGTTGTTTCTGACAGCCCTAAATTGCTTCATTTAGAAAGGTAGAAAATAAAATGTATTCCTTGTATTTCCAGGAACCGGGAGTCTGGCAGCTGATTCTCTGCTGTCCTAACATTTGAAGGAAGAAAAATTACGGTCAAAGTGGTATCAATTTGCTCTATTTATCTAGGGAATTAACTTTAAAGCTTAATTGTCACAGACAGTGGCCTCTATCCTCATGAAAATCCTCAGAGAATTAGACAGACAGGCTACTGGGGGGGGCAGATGGATTCAAGGTTGAACCCACCCTCGTGGGGCCTAAAGGAAAACTCTTAACCCAAGAAGGCAAGATAACCCAGCATGTTCCATTGCTCAACACCCAGATCCAGCTCCTAACCCATTGCTTCTGTCTGACCCATGTTTCTGCTGTTGAACTTGTCCAAGAATTGCCTAGGGGATGTCCCTTGACAGCGGGAAATGAAGTATCCTCGAAAGAAGCCGAGACAGGGTCTAACTCTTGACCCAGCTCAGCTCTCAGAAGACTTTCTGTGGATGGACAAGTAGCTAGGGAATGAATTGAGGAAGCTTTGATTGTTTAGGAAGGCCTCTGGGCAGGATTTCGCCTGGAAATTTCTCTTAATCTGGCAGAACTTGGAACAAAAGCTTGGCTGGAAGTATATACTATCAAATTAATAGAACAATTGTAGGATAGAAAACAATAAGTCAGAAAACAAAAATGCAGGCCTACAGCTCATAAAGTTTGCTTTATGCAAGCGGCACAGCATTGGACAAGCAGACATTGTTCTCAGAGGAGGGACACCCCCACCCTCACCCCATCCTGCCTGCCCCAGCCCCATCATTCTGCATGTGCTTAAAAGCAAAGAAGAGGGGAAGAAGATTATTTGAGGTAATGATGTCCAGGCCTCTGCTGTGGTCAGTGGTAAAGCCAGGTACTCAAGATGGACACCACTGCCTGAATGAGGTAACTGAACAGCCAGGGGGAAAAGGCTGACGTTATAGAACAGCCTATGAGAACACAGGTATTAAAGTTCAGCTGACCCTGAACTTCCACTGGCCCTGCCTGTGGAAGGGCCCTAATGAGCAGAAACAACCAGACTGAACTAGGCTTCCCCCTGAATGCACAGCCATCTCATTTCCTGGATCTGTTAGGTCAAGTTCAAAATCTGCAAGGGACAACATGTGCTTCCTTTTTTCCCTAAAGCACGGAGCTCCTTTGTTGCTTTGGCTCTGACGGCTGAGTGGTCCCTCTCTCTAGGAATGTTGCTCCCTTTGACCAAGGACAGTTCCAAGAAATCCTTTAATGGAATGATGAGTAGGTGGAGACTTGCAGTTAGCAAAATCAGATCAGTTAAATCAGTCACAGTGAGGGACCGCATGTCAGATAATAACCAAAGCCAAGTAATCCCAGGGTGGGATTCTCCAATTGACTGAAGAGGCTTCTGGGGCACTTCCATCCTTCCAGGAACAGTAATTAACCCTGGGGAATAGGAGAGCTAATTTGAGAATCATGCAGAGTTTATCTTCTCAAATACGAGCAAGTGAAAGCCAACGAAAAGGGGGCAAGAGAAAACAGGTTTGTGGTTTGGGATCTGAGGAAAAAGGAAGGCCATGGGGAACAAGACCTTCTGTTTTCAAATAGTTACTTCTCCTTATCTATTCCTAAGCAGTGTTTTGGATCAATGGTTCTCTAACACCCAGCTACCTGGAGAGGACTTTAAATGGCAGGAATCCCAACTCCAGCTGTTGAGAAAGTCTAGTATATGAACAGGGCAATAGTACCCCTCAGTTTAACAAACTGATTGAGATCAAAATTTTGAAACATTTGGATAGAAACAGATAAGCAATAGGAACTCACTATAGGTTCTTAATTTTTTGCAAGGCAACTGTTTTAGAAGCTCCTTGAGGAAACACCTGTCAGTAGACAATGGCTCTTCCCAAATTCCCAAATCCAACCTATAGCCAAATCCCCTAGGGATTTACCTCCTTAAAAGGGAATATTCCCTGTCAGCAGGATCAATGACAGTTCTACCCAGCCCTTCCTAAGTTAGCCCTTCTCTCTGAGCTACACAGAAGACAGCCAAGGGAGTTCTTGGGAGCAGACAAGACTTGGCCGATCAAGTCAGCATCTCTCCTGGAGCCAAATATCAGCTTCACTGTGGTTGTGAAGCCATAGCAAAGAGGGCCCTCATCTCAAAGGTTAAGTCCCAATCAGGTCCAGCATGAGGAAACTCATCCCACCTACCCTCAACCCCTACCTACCTCTGCAGCCAAATGTGTAAGAGGAGAGTATGACACTGTCACCAAAATAATTTCTCATTCCTTGGTCCAAAATTCTTAAAGCCCAACATGTAAAAAAGGACCAAACCAACTTAGGTGGGCTTTTCTACCTTTGCAAGCTATTGGAAAGTGTGTGTTGTAGATACTTGTATATGTTTGCTACAAAACATACATGTCCTTCCTACACATCAACTGTATACATTACTATTTAGACATGTAATTACACCCTGGAAGGGGGAAATGAGTTTGTATGTGAAGGGATTGATAAAAAGAAAATGTGATTGTACACAGACTGAACATTATACTTTTATTTTTAAAATATCGTACGGTTGCTATAAACAAGTCATAGCTTACAGATGTGTGTAAGACAGCACAAACTGCGCACATTTGCTAGTTTGTTTGGGCTGTATGTCCTTTTCCTCCTTAGCAGAGTGGGAGCCAAAAGAATTAAATTACAGGGTAGAATATAAAATACCTCCTTTAAGGAAATAAATGTGTAAAAGAAACTATCTAGCCAGTTCTCTCAGGCACGGGAATCCCCTGGGGCTTGTGTAAATGTATATCAGTTTGTCCCCAATGACACTCCAGATGTTCCCGAAGAGGGGAAATCTCCCACTCCTACCCACTGGCACTAACACCCTTACACGTGATCCAATACTCAAACTTGCCCCAAGCCAGGTAGCAACCTGAAGGGTGACTGCAGATGGGACTGGGAGCTAGGGACCTTTGCTCCCCGCCTCTGCCTCCACTGTCCACCCTAACTTTGGGAAGAGAAACGGCAGCCTGTGAGTACTCACGTGTAAGGCTCAGAGGCAGAGCTAAACCACAGGCAGAGCTCCCTTCGGAACAACTTTAAATGGTAATTAAGTTTCTCTGTACTTATCTTTTGAGAGTGTCCTTGGGCTCTGGCTGAGCAGGGACTTCCTCGCTGTGTGGCTGTGTGTGAGGTCCGCCTGCAGATTTGACCCTGCCCCTCTGCGGAACCGAGCTGTACTTTTCCCCCTTCAGTGTGTGCCAACAGAGGCTGTAAAAAGAGTGTTCCGGCTTTTGCAGCTCCCCCCCACACACACACACACACACTTCATCCGCCCCCCCCCACCCCAGTCTGCTTCAAGTAGCAAGGCCAGGAAGAATCTAGGACCGCCTCTGTACTGTGTACTATCTCTTCTCTCAACCCATCTCCCAAGGGAGAACTGCCCGCACGACGCGGTGCCCCAAGGTGCCCACGAGGCCTTAAGGATCTTTCCTGGAGCACAAGTGATGGCAGCCGGCTCCAAGTCTTCAGAATCCCTCAGTTACAGACTCTCACCTCCCACTGGAGCAGCAAAGGCAGAACGAACAGGAGCCCAGACAAGTCCCAAACACCCGGCAGTGATTGCGGTACCAGGTCATGATTTAGACAGTAGCCCACGGAAGGAAGCAGGCAGCAGCGCAGACAGGCTGGAGCTGCCCCCAGCACCCATTTTCTCCTTACGTGGGAGACGCCTGTATTGTACCTCGAGACCCAGAGTCAAGATTTCATTTGGAAATCTCCCTTGCCACCAGATGTGCCTAGTGACTAGGTTCTGTTTTCTGTAGTGTCTCATCAAAGAGCAAGCTTGCCTTCCTCCTGTCTTCCTCTTTGGCATCTGGCCAGCAGGTAGCCATGTTGGAGTAGAAGGTTTAACTGAGTCATCAAATAGGGGCAATATTTATTCAACATAATAAGAGTTATCAACCAGGAACCTTGGGTCTGAGATTTTGTGATTTACATGGTACCATAGTTACAAATGAATGAGTCTGTCTCCCCAGTAGACTGTAGCTCTCTCTTCACTGCTGAACCCCACTAACCAGGACTGAACACACTGAATCCACAAGGCATACATTTTAAGTTAATTAACACGTGGGGCACACCTTCAATCCCAGCACTCAGGAGGCAGAGGCAGGCAGATGTCTGTGAGTTCAAGACCAGCCTGGTCTACAAAGTGAGTTCTAGGACAGTCTGTAAATGGAGACTGCTCGTTTGTTTCCCGTCTGCCCAGACCCAAATAATCACACAGAAATTATATTAATCACAACACTGCTTGGCCTATTAGCTTAGGTTTCTTATTGGCTAGCTCTTACATCTTAAATTAACCCATTTCTAACAATCTATGTATCGCCACAACGCTGTGGCTTACTGGAAAGGTTCCAGAGCGCCTTTCTCCTTCAGCAGCTACATGGTGTCTCCTTGACTCCGGCTACTCTCTCTCTCTAAATATCTCTCTAAATATCTAAATATCAGATTTCCCTCCTGGCTTTACTCTGCTAAGCCATTGGCCGAAACAGCTTTATTCATTAGCCAATAAAGCAGCACATATACAGAAGGACAGCCCACATCAATAGTCAGAGTTACATGGTGAGACTGTGTCTCTAATGATGATGATTATGATGATGATAATAATAATATAATCACAGTTAAAATATACCCATGACCTTGCTTCCTTGATATACAAGCATTTTAGAAACCATTGCTGCTAATGCAAACCAGGTTACTCCTAGGTCATACGTCCTGTCAAGATAATGTGGTTAAGGATGAGGCAGAGGGGAACAGAACAACTGAACACACCCGCATTACACAATCATGTTCTCCTTCACGCTCTCCAGGGTCTGGGAGGGTCTGGGTGGGCCCAGTGTGCCTCATGGCCTGGGCAGCACCATGCTCTATGTGTGCTTTTCCAGACTAAGGAAAAGGTGACTGTGGCCTAATGCATATTAGAAAGGCTGCAGCCCGGGACCCTGACATCATAGCACCCACCCAGTCTGGTTCCTGGAGACAAGTCCGCTTGCCAAGCAGAGGCCTGGGTGTGTGTGGGGACAAAGGACACAGGAGAGGGTTAGGTGACTGTAAACTGGAGTGTGTGGTTAACACATGCAGTGTGAGCAGGCGTGCATAGGATAAGAAAGGAGTGGGCCTCTCGGGGTGTGTCCCCTGATTTATGACATTATCTATATTTGGGGCGCAGAGGCAAATTAACAAAGTTTATTGACTTCATATAAGATTTGGACTCTCTGAGTTTGACTCTGGATTTATCCTGGTCCACAAGAACTCGGCCAATCTAGCTGGCCTACTCATAGGGGAGCAGCAATCCTTTTCTCTCTGGGACTCCTTACAGGGTCAGAATGAGGAGAGGCTTGAGTTACGCGTGGTGACCATCCCGAGAGCCATTCTGATGTGAAATAACATCACTGTAACATGTCCTCTGGGTAGGAAGTCGAAGGCTTTCCTGTGCTGGCCCTCATGAGACAGCGTTTCTCTGTGGCACTCACTTTGTAGACCTGGCTGGCCTCAAACTCACAGGGATCCACCTGCCTCTGCCTCCCACTGGGATTCAAGGTGTGCTCCACCCTGCTGGCTGGCCTTCAGTTTAGACATTGCCCTTTCCCCCTTGACTTACAGAATGACCCAAAATGGCAGGAGAGTTCGCTATGTGTTTTAAAGACTACTGATCAATAGAAACAGTAAGCTCTTTTTTTTTTTTTAAGAACGAATTTTAAAAATTCTACTTTCCTTGTCCCTACCTCAAGTCTGGATAAAAGTTCAAGGCTTCAAACCATGGCATGGTTGCCCAGTAGACAGTACACATAGGCACTAAGGAATATTGTGGAAAGGGAAGTGTATGAGCCTTATACTCTGGCACCGCATTCGTTTTTTTGGAGTTTGGCAACTTGGATTGAGTTCAAGAATAGCGTATAATCCTCTAGGGAAATATTCACAGCAAACAGCGGCAAGGATATACATTTTCCTTTGTTAAAACTTGTGTCTGAATTCAAATATTGGCCTTGGCGTTTCCTAAGTGCTGGCTCCCCTGAAAGTTACTGTGTCAAACTATTTACACTGGGAAGCAAAATCCTGTTAAGAAATAGGATCCCTGGTTGTAAAGAGATTACCATGCCCCCGACCATTACACATTTTAGATTCTGAAAATCCTCATAAGAAAAGATCATTTTAACATGGTAGCTATTTGTCAGACTGGAGACGGGTGTGTGTACAACTCATGACTCTGGGCAGTGGGAAAATTAACTTTTCTACGTTTTCAGTGGCTTTCCTGTATTAACTCATTAAAAAGTAGCTTTTGTAGGGTCTGAAAATTGAGGGTGACAAAACCTTTAATGAAACTGGATTGGCAGGGCTACTGTCTGTGGGGTTTTCTATTACTCTCACTGCTGATAGCCCTCTGACCCCCAAACCTCTGAGGGAAACAGAGGGTCCAGTGGAGGGGTTCCCTTTGCTCGATGAGAACAGACACAGGAGTCAGGGTTCTAGAGAGTAAGAGAAAAGAGAACTCTCATGGAAAGTGTTCAGTTGGCATAAGATTAGAAAGTGTTGTTTACAGTCAGGGTTTTAGTCACTTCACAAGGAAGTCATTCTGCAGTCCTTAGAGAAGGAGACACATCAGCAGGTCCGGAATGAAAACCCCTATGTCCATACCTGTGGCCTGGTAGGTAGGCAGTGTGGGGCCCCAGACAGAGAATCGGGAGTGGGCTGGAACCAGTGCAGACAGAGCAGATAAGCAGAATGTGTAGAGTTCCAGGGTCCTTCAAGCATCCCGAGAGCCTCGGGGTGACCCTGGAACACAGCAGCCCCTAGTCCTTGCCCACACTGCATCCTACCCGGTACCCTGTGACCTAACGCTGAGAGGGCAAGGGCAGATGAGTGTGGAAGGCCGCACGACAGACATTTGGAATCGCTCCGAGGTGGCGACAGTAAGAAAAGAACAACATTCGCGTGGATAAAGAGAGCGGGTGAGCATCCGAAGACCAGGGACTATAAAATGAAGTGAGATGTTCTATGTACTTGGTCCCTAAAAGAAACTTTTTTTTTCTGAAGTCAAGTGAAATCTAGTATTAGGTTAACAATCTACTGTTACCCTCAACAGGTGTCCAAGGACCCTGAAGTTGTCCCTGTAGAGCCCGAGGGTGACCGACTGAATGAAACAGTGACTGGCTGAGCGAGTTGCCCCAGGCCAGATATTTAGATGTGTGTTTTCCCTGGGGAAGGAAGAAAGAAAAGGGTGGGAAGGAGAAAAAGAGGGAAAGACAACGCCTGAAAGATGAACGGAGCCTTCCACCATTGCTCCCTAGTGACGATTTAATCTAGGTCAGTGATTCCCAAATTTTATAGGGTCTCATATTCACCTGCAAGACTTATTTAAACACAATTTTCAGGGTTCAGTCCCAATTCTGGCTCAGTAGGTGGGACAATACTTTTGGCTTCTCTCACAAGCTCCTCAGCGATGCTAAATAGACCACACTGAGAAGCCCAAGTCTCCTACTGTCTGTAGAGAGCTGGAAATGCCTCCTAGGGCTGTCTTCCCATCAGCATTCTAAAAAACCAAAGTCAGCTAACACACACACACACACACACACACACACACACACGCATGCACGTATGCAGGCACTCCAGTAACACACAGTGTCACCTTGTGAAAGTCTGTTAAAACACAGTTTTCCAACTGCTGTCTCTTTTAAGAGTGATCTTTTCAGGGCACCATAACCCATCGGGTCCCACAACTGCAGTCTCCTGGGATGCTCCTGGCTCTTGACCTCTGCTGTCTTCCTAGTTCCCCAACACTGACCAGCTCAGCTCCAAGAATTGAAAGTCACCGGGCTGGAGAGATGGCTCAGTGGTTAAGAGCACTGCGTGCTCTTCCAAAGGTCCTGAGTTCAATTCCCAGCAACCACATGGTGGCTCACAACCATCTGTAATGAGGTCTGGTGTCCTCTTCTGGCCTGCAGACATACACACAGACAGAATATTGTATACATAATAAATAAATAAATATTTAAAAAAAAAGAATTGAAAGTCACCTAGGGGTTGACCTGGCTCTTTCCATCCTGGGAAACTGCAGAAGACCCGCTGCCCTGGGATACTGGGAGGACAAAGCCTTCCATGCATGTCACCATGCACCTTGGGAAGCATGCTTTTGCTGCACGGGGCTTGAGATGCAGAGTTAATTCTTGGGAGTCTTTTCCGTCCACTGTTCCACAGTTTCTATACCCTCCTCCCACCCTGACCCGGACTTCCAGACCAGGAGACATTCTGTAGTCTAGCAGGCAGGACTGGGCCGCTCTCACCCTGGTGACAGGTCGCTGGGATGCCTTGATCCACATGCGTACTTGACAATCCAAACACAGACTGAGACAAAGCCCTGGGTGTGCCCCCACCTCCCTCTCCCACCTCCACGCTTGATCATGAAGTTTTCCCAGAGATTCCATGTTCAGCCTCCCTAAATTGCTTTCCCTTCCGTGTGACTTGGTGTCCCCCCAACGTGGTAGCCAGAAGTTTGTATGCTGCAGACTCCGGTGGGGTGAAGTTGAGTGAGGGGCGCAGGCAGAAGGAGGGTGCCCTTGGGTACAGTAGACCCTCCACACCTCTCTTTAGTAGGTATGGTCCAACAAAGGGCAGCTGGGGCTGGTCAATCAAGCCTGACTTGGGACAGCCAGAGCGAAGACCCATGGCTGTGGTGTGAGTCTAGCCCCCTGCTGTACACACTACTTTCTGTCTTCTGCGAAGGGGCTCGGGTTCAAGTCAAGGAGAACAAGGGCTGAGTGAGATCGCTGGAGGCCTTACACTCACACCCTGGAGCCCACTCCACGAAGTGTTCGACCTATGCCTCCAGGGGGCGCTGCGGCCCTTCTAGCGAACTGCAGAGCTAAGAATCGGCAGCGGCGCTTTCCCACCTTGTTGCGCCCGAAAGCCCGAGACCAGCCACACTTCCTTAGAAGATGAGATTCTTAATCCTGGCACCCACCTCAGCACCCTCAACTCTCCTCCGCGTCTAAGGTGTGCCAGCCTCTTTGCTCTCCTCGCCCCCGCACTGCTCTGTGGCTGGAGAGCATGTACTGCCTGCTGCAAAACCCAACAAAGGGTCTCCGCTCTGCAGAGTGTGGGGAAAGCTGGGGACTGGGAAGCCCTCAGAGGGATTCTAGAAAAAAAAAAAAAAAGATAACCTTTCCGTAATTTTATTTTTAAAGCGGTACAAGTTATTTAGAATGTTCGCAGCGTGCAGTCAACTCCTCGGAGTCTGTGTGTGACACCTGTTGACTCCACCCGCAGACTCCTGGGTGGGCTGGGGGCAGTACACCACCGCAGCTCCCAGCTCCTCTGAGTTTCCTGCGCTAGGCCTCGAAGCTTCCTCCCACAGCGTAAACGTTGCTGTTGGGTTTGGGGCTGCAACCGCCCAGCCCGCTCCTGATCAGTGTGTTAGCCATTTCCCCGCCAGCGTCCCTGGTGTCGAAAGCCCAGTGCCCCGAGGACAGCAGCTGACCCGATTCGCGAGAATTTCCAAGTTAACAGGCTGCGGAGGGAGCTGGGGCAGCTCGCGGAGACTCAGACCGGGAGCGCAGCTGGCCTGCGACTGACTCCAGGACCTCGGCTTCTGCACGCCAGGACCCCACAGCTAGTTGGTGGCCGCGTGGGCCAGTTTTTCTGTATCCGGCATTTTGCAGGTCGAGCTGATGAGCGACTCGTGGGCGGGCTCTCTCTCTGAGTGCGCCCTAGATGCCCGCCAGCCAGCACTTGCGCCCCCCCCCTTGTGAGCACCCCGAAGTTGCGTTGAAGGTTCCAGGTGAGCGCCCCGCAGCCTGGAGGGGTGCGGCGGTGCTGAGTGCGCTCGGCTGCCGGCTTGGCTGGTTGCACCTGCCCATCCGGGCCGCGGGGCTCGCAGGCCGCCGGGGCTCCCCAGGCAGTGCTGCTCGTCTCAAAGGTGCGAGCTCTCGGACTCCTCACTACCTTTCTAGCCTCCTCAGCGCTGGGGCTGAGTTGTCCCAGAGTTCTTACGAGGCTGAGGTGCACGAGGTAAACGTGTTTGCAGTAACATCCTAGCTCCGGAGGTTTTGGGGGAAGGGGGTACAGCTAATTGCGTCTACGGGGGGGGGGGCGGCAGTTCGGTACTCAATACACACAGGTCCTGAAGGTGCGAAGCCTGCTGCTGGAGAGGTTGCCTCCACTTTAGTGAAAAGAAGCCCGGAGACACAGTCTCCGGTCACCACCGGGTGCTTAAAAGTCCTGGAGATCTGAATGAAGAGAAAGTTCCCTCCAGTTCTTCAAATTGAGAAAGGCTGTGGATGGAATGAGGCGGTTGGGGAGAGGGAACCGCAGGCATCCTGGGAGCTGAGGCTCAGGACCAGGCGCTGAAATGAAAGCACCCTATGGGACCCACTCGGAAAAGGGTTTTTAAACCTCCGAACTCTCCGAAGCGGCCTCTTATGTCCATGGTGTTCATCAAATTTATTCTCAAGTAGTCAAGCCCTGCAGGACACCGAACACGGAGTCTCTCTCTCTCTCTCTCTCTCTCTCTCTCTCTCTCTCTCTCTCTCTCTC
>NW_004949127.1:2646659-2659397 GCF_000317375.1 Microtus ochrogaster | reverse complement strand
TGTAATCCTTGCGAACTTAAAACTGGAAAGCAGGGGGGAAGAGAACCTACCGCTCCTGAATTATGTTTTACCAAAGAAACGAAAATTTATATTCACGTCGACAAAAGTAAAATAAAAAGGCTTTTACCTTCTTACAAGACGGTTTGCATAGCGCCTGCCTGCCTCCTCTGTATAGCCTTTGACGGCTCTTAGCGTTCTGCTTACATCCACCGCTTCTCCACACAGTCCTTTGAGAAGGGTGACCGAAAAGCATCTTTTAGCGGAACGATTTTGAATTGCACAATTTCTTTAAAAGAATCTATGCTCCTCCAAGTACCTACTAACGTTAGTGCCCTCCGGTGACTCATTTGGGACCAAGGATGGTTTGCTCAGTTTTGTTCAGGCGCATCGCGTCTGAAAGGAAGCTGCTTGCTGTGGATCCTGTCATTCCCTGTCACCCTATTCCAGAGGGTCTGGAATTCCTTCCTTCTCCTTTACACACTCACAGTGTAACTAAACCTTTAGGGGTGCTAGGAAGCCTAACAGTGCACGTCAAATTTGATTAGTTTTCCTGGCGGGCTGAACAATGAACTCAATTTTTGCTGAGAATGAAGATAATGCGTGTTTCGAGACGTTGGAATAGTATTTTCCTAAAATTTAAAAATGATTGTTCTTCACCCATTCCAGATGGGCTCTTTATTGTTTGCCAATGGATCGCAGATGCCCACAACTTTAACCAAGTTGGTTAGCTGCTTTTGAAATGTATGTTAGGTGATTAAAGCTTAGATGGTGGAAGAAATTTCTTCTGGAACATTCCACATGTCTTGGCACTAATTATGAAATTAGTCAATTGTCACTTCCATAAACAAACTTCGTTTTGAAAACAGCAGAGGAAAACAGAAAACAGACTACACATATAGCCATAATTGACCAAAAGTATGGACGGAACTATTTTACACTGGGGGAGGGGAGGTACACGCTAGAAAACAAAATGTAAAAGTGGTTGTTTGGGCCCTTTGAAACAGATGGTCATATAAACGTGTTAAGACGTGGAAATAAAGCCGGCCAGCTAACGAAGTAAAAGTACAAAATGCAAAATGCCCTTTGGACTTCTCTAAGGACTCCGAAAAGCATAGGTCCAGAAGTTGAGCTTCCCACAGAGTGAGGCAGAGTGGGGGAAAGTGTCGTCTGAAGAGAGAGGACGGGCGTTGTCTTTGTGTGTGAGATTTGAATTGAGTCACCTTGGGCTCTGAGTCTGGGTTAACTGGGAAACCTCAAGCAAACCTGCGCCTTTAAGACTCAGTTGCTATCCAAACACAAGTAAACAGAGTGGACCATTAGCGGGCGCCGGGTGTGGAGGCGGAGCCTGGAAGCTGCGGCCCGCTCCGCTGCAGGACGCCCGCTGGGAGGGGAGGCGGGGCCGCTACTAAAGCCTTGGACTCCCGGCCTGGGGCAGCCTGGGGCGGGACGCGGGCTGGGAAGGAGCTCGGCGCGCTCGCTGCCGGAGGGTGATGGCCCTGCAGGGCGGCGGGTTCCGACTTTGCCCGCAGTCAGCGGCGAGAAAGTGGCCCAGGCACCGCGGTCTGGGCGAGCGTTGAGCACTCATCCAGAGCACGCTCGCTCTTTACACATTCCGCTCCCACGGACTGACGAAGACCACGATTCGCTCTCGCTTTCGCTCCCCCAGATCATGATCTCAGTTCCCGGGACAGCGCGCCGAAAAAGAAGTTCGCCCAACTTGGACTTCATGACCTTTCTAAGCTGTGCTCCTTGCTGCCTGGACCTAGTCTGAACCGAGCTGCAGCCAGGCAGACCTCCGCGCTGGCGGTGAGTGTCTCCGGGACCCAGCTGTGGTTGTCCTAGGAAGGAAGGGATGTGGGGGTTCAAGGGCGCCCAGGTTCTGTCTGGAGTGCCACGAGTTCAGAGAATGAAAAGCACTCTGGTGAACCCCAGTCCCGGGCCTCGTGTTCTGGCTTCCTTCGGTCCCCCGCACGCGACTCTCGACTAAACACACCCAGTCGAACTTTTGTGTGCTGCCGCTTAGTTTGGTTTTGGTAGATCTACGCCTTCGGCAAGATTTATAAAAAGACCGAACGTCGTATTTTGGAGTCAAACCCCATCAACCGAGGCGTTTTTCCCCTGCTCTAGAAAGCCCGGACCCATGCGTCCTACCACAGCCCCAGCTCACAGCACAGAAGGGCCGTGACACGCGGTGCGGTCAAGCCAGCGACTGCAGAGGCACAGTTCACACGGGTCCGGTCATTGGTGATTTTTCCCCCCAAGCGTGTGCTGGCCTCTTGCATCTCGTTCCACTCCCGCCTTTGCCGAGAGGGCAGCAGGAAAGCTCCCCAGGGGCTAGGACGCTTGGGTTGTAGAAATAGCCGGGAAAGGAGCCGCGGTTGTAGGAAGAAGGGAGGACGAGGTGTTTGTGGAGGCAGTAGCGCAGAATCGGTCTGCCCACCTGAGAACAAAAGAGCGCTGACTGCTCCCTAAGCGAAACTGGGTGCAGACCGCGAACTGCGGCTGACTCCACAAACTGCAGCCTTGAACAGAATAAGAAAATGACACAGGGGGAGAGAGGGAGCGGAGACAAACCCAGATTATGCGGAAGGCTCCCTAATTTAATTAACTCCTTGGGAGGGCAGAGGCTCAGGGAAAGGGCAGGAACTTCGTGGCTGCCCCCCCACACACCTGATCAAGTCCTTCCCCCTTCCCATCATGATCTGGATCTCTTTCTACTAGGGCTCTCTGATTTATATACAACCCTGTTGAATTTGAGCCGAAATTCAGCGAGCGTATTCACCCGTCCGTCATTTCACTCAAATCAACACACGGGGTTTAGCGGATGACCCTGAACTGTATTATTTTTAGATAATTCAATGTAACACAACTGTTACCAAATGTTGAAAAGTCTTTGACAAATTACCAGAGATCCTGTGTTGTCCTGTGTTTTGAAAGCTTCACCAAACTGAAATCAGTACGTTCAATTCTCCCTTGCTGACAGCCAGTGAAACTAAATGTTATGAAATATCCAACCTGCCCGGGAATTCCATTGAAAACGGATGGAAGAAATGTAGCTTCATCTCCGTTGAACCATTTGTGACTTTTGGTTTAAGGTTCTCTCCTTGCAAAATTAAAAGTAGTCAGTGGTGGGAGCCAGGCTGGTGGAGGAATGACAGCGGCAAAGGCCCCGCATTTAGTGCCTGAAATGGAGTGTGCTCTTAACCCCAACAAAACGAAAGTACCTTAGATCTCTACCTTCACTTAAGCAATGGTTTGACATACATTGGTAGCGACTAAACAGGAATATGGGAACGAAACTCAATAGCTACTTATGGTAGCGGCGTTTGGTAGGTGTTTAGGGGAGACCTGTTTGTAAAAGGGTTTCTGAGGGCCTACTGGCTTTGCTCTTTCTTTGCAAATTAAAGCTACCTTGTGTAATATGAAGTGGCGATTTGGGACCAACAGAAAAGATAAAAGTCTTGTTTCTGCATTTTAAGTTATTGGGAAGAGGAGAGTGCACTCAAGTCTCTGCAGACAGAATTAAGGGTGTGACCTTTACGGCAGAGTTCACTTAGTGAAGTTAGAATTTAAAAAAAAATCATTAATGTTAATAGTCATTCTGTCAACCAGCACTCCTTCATGGCCCTGCTCAGCCCATGCTGAGAATCATGCATTGCCTCTTGTATTTATTTCTAAGAAATCTAGTCTGGGAAAACACCCAACTAATAATTTCGGTTTCCTCTCTATTTAGGCGAGAGGCTGCTTTTCAACACTAGGGGGAAAAATTCTCATTACCCACGGAGAAGAAAATAAAGATGAAATTTATTATTTTTAATTGAAGAGAAAATAATCAGTGATGTTAGCAGAATCTTCCTCCCCCGCCCGCACCCCACACACGTAGGAGAGGGTGTGAGGGTTGCGGCTGAACAGAAGTGAACACTGATTTGTGCGGTGGGAAAGTCTATCACTAATGGGAGTTTACAGTTTCGGTTGAATGGTCTGACTGAGACCCTCTGACTGTTACACACCTCTCATTAACTCCCAGCCTGAACTCCCAGACCGCATACCACCAGGCAGAAGCAGTTCATTAATAAATCTCCTGTCTCCAGACTGTTCCAAACAGCCGGGGAAGGTGGGGGCCCACGGAAGCAGCCAGTTTCAGCCTTGCCAGAGCGCTCCAGCCCCTGAACTGCTGGCAGATACTGCCCCAAGTGCCACTTCTTAACCGCTCTCGGGAGGAAAAGTCGGAGGGCAGGGAGAGCTGGGCAGGCCCCTTCACCCTCCTGCCCAGTCCCAAACCTCGGGTGTTGGGGGTTAGCATTTGGCGGGCTTCCTTCCTTGCTTGCTCCAAACTCTGCCCCTGGGAGGCCACCCTCGGCTGTGCTGGCAAAACCTGCTTGTAAAAGAGAGGTGGTTGTGGGACCCTGTGGGTCCTCTGTGAACGCAGGTGAGGTATTCCAGGAGACCTGGGCTACCCAGTGTGGACGCCAGCAGGCCACACACACCCCAGGACTCTCCGAAGGCAAGGATCCCCTGCTGCTCTTACTTGGCCTCCTCCAGAGCGCTCCCCCTACCCCCGCCCCCGCCTCCTGAGGGTGCCAGGTCAGGAAGCAGCCCCCTTCTTCTGAGAGTCTGGCGCTCAGTCTGGGAAAAGAGGTTCGGGCCTCAGAAACGTTCTCTATCCTCACTCCAACCGGCCGGAGTCTGAACCATCTGGAAGGGATCTTGGTAAGGGGTGGGAGGCGAGGCAGCCCCTGAGGAGGAGAAGGGGTGAGTCCAGGCCGACCCCCCCCCCCAGGTGTCACTTTTCTTTCCTGCGGGCCCGTCACTGCTGATAAATGGGACTGAGGCAGAGGAAGGAAAAAGAAAGCCAGCGAGGTCAGCGCGGGGCGAGGCCGAGTCCTGCTGGGGCCGGGTAGGTCATAATGCCCCGGGTAAGCGCGGGAGATGCTACCTGAGTGGGGCACAGCGCGGGAAGAATCCACGCAGGTGGATCGAACCAGGCCTCTTGGGCCGGATCCGAGCCACGACCTACAGTGTCCCAGGGAGCTGGCACGCTTCTCCGAGCGACAGCAGCTGACTCTCCGGCCTTTGGGCCTTGATCTCTCAGCCCTCCTGATTTCCTGTCCTAACAGGATGAGGGTGACTGGGGTCCAGGCTGTGACAGCGCCCGAGTCCTCCGTCCGCCTTTGCCCCGGCGGTGTCCCCTCTCCCGAAATCCGATCTTCCTACCACCCGTTCGCCAACTTGCTGCCAGGCCTCTGGTGTCTCGATGTCTCGAGGTCCTGGAGACTTAGGAGAAGGGAACTTAGAAGACAAGACCCGCGCGGTCGCCCAAGGACTGGATAATAATCGTGGTGTCTCCCTCTCTCCCCTGGACACTTTTAGGGGTCCCTCTGCGTGCTGCTGCTTCTTTTACCTTTCTCTTACGCCCGCCGGCCTCTGAGACCTGGAAGAAGGGGGAGGCTTCCTGCACCCCTCCGGAGCCGTCAGGAAGATGGGGAGCAAGGCCCTGCCAGCGCCCATTCCACTTCACCCATCGCTGCAGCTCACCAATTACTCCTTCCTGCAGGCAGTGAACACCTTCCCCGCCGCGGTGGATCACCTTCAGGGCCTGTATGGGCTCAGCGCTGTGCAGACTATGCACATGAACCACTGGACGCTGGGGTACCCCAACATGCACGAGATCACGCGCTCCACCATCACGGAGATGGCCGCTGCGCAGGGCCTCGTGGACGCTCGCTTCCCCTTCCCCGCGCTGCCCTTCGCCACTCACCTGTTCCACCCCAAGCAGGGAGCCATTGCCCACGTCCTCCCTGCCCTACACAAAGACCGGCCCCGTTTTGACTTTGCCAACTTGGCGGTGGCCGCCACACAAGAAGATCCCCCTAAAATGGGAGACCTGAGCAAGCTGAGCCCCGGGCTGGGCAGCCCCATCTCCGGCCTCAGTAAACTGACTCCGGACAGAAAACCCTCCCGAGGGAGATTGCCCTCCAAAACGAAAAAGGAGTTTATCTGCAAGTTTTGCGGCAGACACTTTACCAAATCCTACAATTTGCTCATTCACGAGAGGACCCACACGGACGAGAGGCCGTACACGTGTGACATCTGCCACAAGGCATTTCGGAGGCAAGATCACCTACGGGATCACAGGTGAGACCGGGAACTACAGGAAGGTGAATTTGCCCAGGAAATGTCCTGATAGACATAAATGTCACTAAAATCCAAATCCCTCCCAAAGCCGGCTTCAGTGACCCCCACCCCCCACCCTGCAGCCGCGAATTCTTCCGAGGTCCTAGAGCAGGAAAAATCTGGTAGCTTGTTTTTGGCCTAGGAGCCAGTAATTCTATTTCCTCTGAGTCTGCCTCGGTACTGAGTGAGGGGTGAAAAGGCCTCGGGACCCCGGATTTCTTCCCAGTTGGATGGGCGGTGGAAGGGTGCAGATTTTGGCTGCTGTGGAGTCGTTTCCGGAGAATCTATTGAGTCCCCACCACCACCACCACCACCCCGAGTACCTAGAGCGGTCCACAGAGTTTCTTATTCTTTGAGGGGGTCTTGAGGTCCCCGTCTTTAGCAACAGCTGCCGCCCTCCTGGATTAGTAAAGGACGGCGGGTTAAAATAATTCCCATGGTAGGGGTGTGGAGGTTTCGCCGATGTTTATTTGTGTCTTCTTCTAAGGTGGGACTTCGTATCGGTCCTCGAGGCTGTGAAGTGATTCGCAAAATCGGCGCCCCCCCCCCCCCGCACCCACCCATCCTCGCCTTGATTTGGCCAGGTTAAATCCCAGGGTAAAGCCTGGAGGCCTAGAACGGCTCTTGGAGCCGCTTTCCGAACGAACCCCAGAAATCCGCCAGAGAGGGCGGTCAAGTGTAGATAAAGCCAGACCGCCCGTGAATGTTTCCAAGAATCTGTTAGTTGAGGTTAACTATAAACAGAATTTCACAGAAAGTCTAAAAACAACATAAATAATAGACATTCTGCTTCCTGTGCCCTTTCAAAATTTCGTTGGAATAATTGTGGAAAGCAAATCCTAAGCCACAGGGATGATCCTTTCAATGAAACCTTGTGTTGATTTTCAGGTATATCCATTCCAAAGAAAAGCCCTTCAAATGTCAGGAGTGTGGGAAAGGATTTTGCCAGTCTAGAACTCTCGCAGTTCACAAAACTTTACATATGCAGGTAAGTTCATTTCCTTCCTCTAAAAGAATGGTTCGTTTTTATCATTAAGACTTTACAAAAAGCAGGGTCTGTTTCTTAAAGCTCTTTTTAGATTAGCTTTCTAGTGGGGAAACAACACTTGTTTTTTAAAATATAAAATTAATATTACATAACAAAGAATTTTTCTTAACGAACAGGCCAGCTGATTTAAAATAAATCCTAATGTTAGTTTTATACTTTTTTTTCATCCCATCTGCTATGCGTTTAAAACTTCCGTGTTTGGGAGGAAATAAAGGTAATTTTGACAATGGAGCCATGGTGAAATCCCATATGCTCTCTTTCCCAGGGGCCTCGTAATTTGTAGCTTTCAGGACGTTGAGGAATAGTTTAATTTTCCAGCAAACAGGAGCTTCATTCCCGGGAGAATGCAGTTCCTTAGGAGCGGATTAGGTGCACCCCCCCTTTCCTGCCCTTGACGTAGCGAGGAAATACGCGGCCCACCGAGGTGGTCTTATCAGTGCAATCGGGCCTCCGCGGGCGCCTGCACGTGTGTGTTTCCCGATTGGCGGATTAGGAGCCCAGATCTGTCCCTGCAGGTCCCCTCTTTTGTTGTCGCGCGCTTGTTATGTTAAAGCTTGGTACTGAGGAGACAGAAACTGTTGAGGAGGGTGCCCGTGGTGGTGTGAAGGATTAATCCTTTGCCTTGCTTCACATCTGAACAGGAATCTCCACACAAATGCCCCACATGTGGAAGAACCTTTAATCAGAGAAGTAATCTGAAAACTCACCTTCTCACCCATACAGACATCAAGCCCTACAGCTGCGAGCGGTGCGGCAAAGTGTTCAGGCGAAACTGTGATCTGCGGCGGCACAGCCTGACTCACACCCCGCGGCAGAACTTCTAGCGAAGCCCAGGATCCGTCCTGTGCGGCCCCGGCTCCCCCAGACCCTTCTTGCCTTCCACACGAGGACCCACCCCACCCCCACTCCCCCCCTACTGACCCCAGCTCTTCCCCAGCTGTAGCCGCACCTGCAGCTCCTACGCCTTAACTGTTCTTCCGGAGGACTGAGAACTCTCTAGAAAGTCACCCCCCTTTGCAACCAGCATATACTAGATCCTTGTAGATATTCACGGCTCATTTTGGAGCTCTGTACATAATGTCGTGGGTCTTCGTCCTGTTTTTGTTTGTTTTTGTATCTTGTTGGATGCACCTAGACATGGAAAATGGAAACCAAATTTATCTTTAAAGACTGTATTTTCAAAATAAAACTTTTCTTGTTTCAATGCTGAGATGTGTCTGCATGCTGCTAGTCAACGTCTGTTTTCCCGGGCGGGGTGGGGGGGGCGGCTCCAGAAGAGCGGGCAACCCCTGAAAATTCAATGGGAAGGGCTCTCTTTATTCCTGAGTTTTAAAAACAGGACTTCCAGTTCTTTTAATAAAATTTGAGCATTTCCCTTTTAGTACTGTGGCATTTTGGAATGGGATCGTGCCTGGTCTCTTTCTTTTAAATATATAAAATTGAATAACCTTGGGGTCTTAGTCTTCTTGTTTATTCTAGTCTCTGTGTTTATTAAGTTTATTCCTTCAGGTAAGTATACTATAGTAACCATTGTTGATAGCACGCTGTTCATGTTATACCCTTGGAAGGCCCTGACGTCAAGAGGCATACAACCAGGGGAGAGAGAGGAGCTTCGTCTTCTGGAAGTCCTTGACCTGTAGTCGAAGTTTATGGTGGGCAACTGCTCCTACTATTAGACTTTGAACACTGTGATTTCTCGCTATAAACACAGACTTTATCCTGCCTTCAGGGGATGAGCATAAAATCAGTCCTCCCGCAGAACAGGAAGATAGGGAGCATGGGAGGATGGGGGAAGAGGAGAAAGGAGAAACCACTTGGTTGTGTTTGCACACAATATTTCTTTCCAAGGGTGGAGATCAATTCTGTCAGAAGGTTAGGATTTCTCCTCAAAGCAAAGTGAGTGAGGTCACTGGCCAAATTCTGCCCTTGGGAAAATGTCAGTAGATTCCTGATAGCCTTCTAAAGTGTGTCAACCATTGCCAAGAGGTCCTGGAGCGTGGGACACCAGGACAGCAGTCCTGAAGTCACTAGGATTGGGGTGGAGGGAGACAGGATTGGGCCAAATGAAAGGAAAATGACCCCATTTAGAGAACATCCTTGGAACTGGTGGCCCAGTGGCCCAGTAGGCACTCATAAATAGTTTAATACTGAATAATAGGCTGAATTAGGCCGTGTCAGATTTCTTTTAAGAACTGTATTATTTTTGCAAGACTGACTTGTTTAACCTTCAGGGGATATCAAGCAACAAGTCCTTTGCTTGATAGCTTAGGATGGGAATTTGAAGATAAGATTTGAAATTTCTCACCAGTGTGTTTTTGATATAATTTCCCAGGGGGTTTCAACGCCTTTTAGAGTCATCTGTTACCTTACTCTCAAGAGAGCTGGATAAAAGTCACTCCTCCGAGGTTTGGTTCTCCTGAAGAGTCTTCTTACCTGCATGTGTGTGGAACTCAGCACAAATACATCCTCAGAAAGAAGACGGTTCAGACCCTTCACTAGGAAGGGTCAGGCAAGAAGTGATGTGTGTGCTTAAAGGAATTAAATGTCTGTTTATTTTCTTCTGTTTGTACAGAATTAACTCTGTGACCTCCCCTAACCCTGCTCTCAGGCTTCTGCCTGCCTTGACTTGGAAGATCTGAATACTTCAGGGCAGGATTAGCATCAACTGTCCCTAGAGACACCCCCTCCCCATCTTTAGGCTTTTTCCATGTGGTCAGACGCACAACCCCACCCACCCCTACGTACAAGTGTCCCAGTTCCACTGCACAGAGGTCAAACGGATTATAAAAGCCAACCTGCAGGCACATCCTGGAGGTCCCCCCACAGATCTGTAGATTGATATGGCCACCTTAGGGTTCCTTCCTTTTTACTCTAGTTGGTCAATTAAAGCTCCTAAGTGAAAGAGGAAGCCCCAGGAAAGCCAAGCGGGCAGTTCCTCTTCTAGTCCCACACCATTTCAAAGTCAAGGTCAATCCTCCTCCACTTTATTTCCTTATTCCCTCACTTAGCTAGTGTTTGCTATGGGCTTTTCCGTTGCCAAGATTTGTGACAGTTGCTCCTGCTTTTTGTTCTAAGTTTTGCTATTGTTTTAGAGACAAGGGTTTCCATTGGAGCTCAAGCTGGCCAGGAACTTACCTTTGTAGCCCAAACAGGCTTTGATCCTTCTACCTCAGACTCCTGAGTCCTGGGATAGCAGGTGTGGGCCAACACACCCAACCTGGTTTTCATCATCTGTTTCTGTCTTGATGCGTCTAGTGGCACATTTTAGGACTCTTAACTTCTCAACCAATTTAAAAAATCTGCATGATAGAGCTTACTTTAAAAGCTCTTAAATTCAGTGGCCATTTAGGCTTAGACGGGATCATGCTCTGTGACCTCCATACAGTCTTCATGATTCCAGGTAAAATTCTGAATAGTTGATTCCTCTCTAAACTCCGAGGGCTTTTCTTCTCTGTTCTTAAGTATGCAGGAAACTGAGTCTGTGTGAGACTCTCCTCTAAGACATGAGGATAAGGCAAATCTTGTGTCTTGGGAAACAGAGCTGCTGGGTTTTTGTTTGTTTTGTTTTGTTTTTTGTTTCTTTAGTTCAGAGAAGAGTCATTATCCACGTTTTGGATTAACCCTTGTTTCCTGACACCCTCTATTGTCAACTATGAATCAATTGCCTTGGCAAAGGAGTTGGCAGAGGAAAGATCACACCAATCATAGTGGACAGCAGCTACAGACAACCATCGAGTTGTGACTGTACTATCACCTTATCATCTGTGTGTGAGAGCTGAGGGATGTTTCTGAACACTAATTACACTGTAACCCAAGGCCTGCTTGGAATCGCGAGAGTGAGTTTTAGGTGCTCTTATGGCATTCAGCTTGAAATGCAGGTTATTGTAGCCCAAGCTCTGTATTACTGTAATAATGAACATTACTTTGCTATATATCATTGTATAAGAGAAAAGCTTCCCAAAATCTAACCCTAAGACAGGTACACATTTTAAAAGCAAATTCGGTCTAAAATTATAAATAGGCACAATTACCTCAGCTGCTGAAATAAAAAACAGTGCTGGAAATGCCTTCAATTTGTCAGTGAGCACATGTGAGCCTCTTCACTTAAACACTTGGTTAGACACCTGTCTCAGCTCTGGATGGGCCGCCGGCTCCCGGGAGGTGCTTGGGAAATGGAAGACTGTCAACACAGGTAAGAGCATATCTAGATTTAACACTATGTAGAAACAACAGAAAATCTCCACATGAATATGGAATGAGTTGCTTTTCTTATCACCATATAATTTCAATATTACTGTAACAAGGAAAGAGAACAAATTGCCGAAACCGTGTAGTACATTGCAAACACTTGTGTGCCGCCAGGATTCCTCACGTTTGCAATCACCAGTGTGTTAGCCTGAGACCGTATTTCTCAATGTTTCCCTCCTAACATGTCACTTGACATTGATAGCTACTACTGGTGACAGCAGTGAGCAATAAAGGGGGTGGAGATGCAGAATGATTCAGCGCTGATGACCTGAGATAATTCAAGTTCATTCTTGTTCTTTTCTTCTTTTTTATTACTTGTTGCCTGCACCCACACAAATTACCTTATTATCTAAGCTGTGTGATTTTTCTCTATTGAAACAACCCAAAACAAAAATTGATAGTTTTAAAAAAATTGTAAGTAACTTTTAAAACCTAACTCTCCCCCCCCCCAAAAAAAGTAAGTAAATTAAGCCATATCTGTTAGGATGATTTTTAATGAAAGAAACAGAAAATGTAACTAGTAGGAGCTGCAACAATAAAGGATTCTTCTTCTATTTGATAAGATGTTTTGAGATAGGGCCTAGGGATTTGTAATTCACTGACATGACAAGATCATCTGGGCCCAGCTGTTAACTACTTTTCTGCTCTTCCGTCTGGGGCTCCCTGCACGGCCACAAGATGGCTGCAGCAGCTTCGAGCACCAGCCCATTGTTTCCTCATCAGACAAATGCCAGAGGCAGAAAAAGATCTCTTCCCTGTGTTTCTTGTTTTAAGAATTAAGAGTCTCACACAATCCACCTGCCCTGTCTCTTCTTGTCTGAAAAAGCAAGCTGTCTTCCTGCTCCTCAGCCAACCACTAACAAGAAGAAGACTATAACATGAAAGATGAAGGCTACATAAAGTCACACCACTAGGGCCTCCTGGAAGCCCAGGACTACCGAAGAAAAACACAGATAGGAAAGCAGGCTACCATGAGCAGGAGGCAGGTGTTAGAGATGAAGTTCCCAAGGGCTGTGGGGATGCCTCAGCCAGAAAATTGCTTGCCCTGCAAGTCTGAGTTCAAGCCATAGCATGTACTTAAAAAGTCCCATGTGATGAACTCACTCCCAATCCCAGTGCTGCAGAGACAGACACAGGCCTCAAATACAAGGTGGACAGCTCCTAAGGAGCAGTTTCTGACCTGACCTCTGGCCTCCACATTTGCCTGCACTCGCAGGACACACACCACCACCACCACCACCACCACCACCACCACCACCAGCACCACC
>NW_004949127.1:2629879-2646257 GCF_000317375.1 Microtus ochrogaster | reverse complement strand
CACCACCACCACCACCACCACCACCACCACCACCACCACCACCAGCAGCAGCAGCAGCAGCAGCAACAGCAACAGCAATAACAAATGAAACTTCTGTAAATCTTAAGGTAGAAGATGCTGATGCCATGCCAAAGGCAGGATGTATCACATATACCTGTTTATTTCAAAGATATAAAACTAAAGCAACCTTGCAAAAACTAAGCAGAAAGAATAAAACACACCAAGGATGTTAGTAGCAGAGATTCCTGAGAAATAGACTCAGGCTCACCTCTCTTCTTTTTTAACTCTCTCTCAAAAAATCATGTTTGTTTGTTTCTTTGTCTTAAAGAAATATGTAATACATAATATTTTAAACTTCAAAATAAAGCCTTAATGTGCTGAATGTTTTTGTTCTTTATCTCGGTTCGTGGCCTCTGCTCGTCTTTCTCGCGCGCCCATGAACCTCTCTCCCACCCGCTGTCTTCACTTTGCTGTCTTTCTAGTCCCTTTCCCCCTTGATTTCCGCTCAGAACCCCTTTTCCCATCCTCTAGATTTCTTCATCCTGGTTCTGGTTTTCTCCCTTTTGAGAGCAGCCATCGTCATTCAAGGTATCCCCACCAGTCAAGTCTCCAAGGGCCTTTTTTTCCTGAGCCCTCCCCAACCCCCTGAGTGAGCTGGAATTTCTGGTGATAAAGGCTCTAAGGTCTCTATTTTAAACAAACACTTCAGGTAGTTCTTCTGTGTATTAGAGCCGTGGGACTTCTGAGTTAGCCTTTGACACCAACACTCCCTTTATCTTATCCATCAGCCATTTACTCTGTGCTTACCTTAGTAATAAACACAAAACAACCTCCACCTCCTCCCTCCTCACTCCCTGGCCTTGAAGCCCAGTCTCCCTCTGCCCTGAGGCCTGCTGCCCTTCCAAGGTCCACCCCTCCTTCGCAAGTCTCTTTTTATCAGTAGACATTTTTGGCTTTGATATCTTATTTCTTCATTGTCTTCTCAATCTGCTCTCTAGTTTAAAGAGGTGAAAATGGAATAAGGAGAGCAATATTTGATGCAATGAGAAATAGAGTGGAAAGGGGGGAGGAGCAGAGGTCACAGAGTAAAAGTCATCTTGTTTTCAATCTGTTGGGGGAAATATTGTTATTGAATGCCTACTTATTTTCACATTTATATGAAGGATATTAGTTTACTATAGAAATACTTTATAGACTGAGGTATGAGTGTGTGGTAGGTTGGGTTTTTTTTTTTTTGATTTTCGAGACAGGGTTTCTCTGTAGCTTTTGGTTCCTGTCCTGGAACTAGCTCTTGTAGACCAGGCTGACCTCGAACTCACAGAGATGTGGTAGTTTTAAAGTAAGAATTAATTTAAATTGATTTCCAGATTTTTTTTAAATCTTAACAACACACTGAACCCTTGGAGTAGGAGGCAGTTTGAGATACAGCTGCAGGACTGTTAGGACATTTGACCAGAGGCCTGGTGACTTGTCTATAAAACAGGAATTTACACTGTGAGACTCTTAGTGTCTCCAGCTTGGCAGGCTTAGGCTCCTCACTGAGAAACATTTACGTGCTACTTAAGACAGGTGTTGTGATGTCACAGGAAGCAGGAAATAAGAAACCACACCAGCTCTAGCACATTAGGATGTTAGTTCAATAGAAAGAAAGGACCTTAGACCTTTTGTTTTCACAGAACTGTTGATGCTGTAGAGAATTTACACGAGATAATTGGCCAAAAGTAATGTGTTCACACTGAAAAGTAAGTGTGTTTATTATTAGGTGATTAAAACAATACATTTGTTGTAAAAAAATCTCACATAGTATATGATAGTTTATATGTTAACATATATGTACATATGTAAGTTTTAAAAATCAACCGTCACCTCTGCCCTGCAAATGGATCATCTTAATTCTATCCCTGAGAGCCGTGTGAGTGCTGAACATGTTTTGCTATGAATAAGCAGATTGTGTGTGCTTGCACACACACACACACACACACACACACACACCCGCACGAGAGAGAGAGAGAGAGAGAAAGAGAGAGAGAGAGAGAGAGAGAGAGAGAGAGAGAGGAGAGAGAGATTCATGCTGTTTTGTAAATTGCTTCCCTTTCTTTAACAGAAACACCCTTTGAGATCAGAAGACATAAATCTGATTCTAACTTTATCAGGAGAAAACAAAACACTTTTAGATCTAAAGACTGCTTCTTAAGAATCTAAAACAGAGAAATAGAAAAAATACTCCTGTTACTAAAATTATTTGCAGAATGCGCCCTTGACTGGCAGCCTTTTGTCCTGGTCTTCAAACAGGCACCTGAGAGACAGCCTGAAGGGCTCTGAGGATTCTTCAAGGCTGTCACATTATGGTCCGCGTCACTGCACCTTGCTCCACCTCCCTGGCAAGAACTGAAAGATACAGTTCTTAAATCCCCTGGTGACCCATTTTCTATGGATCACTGGCGAGAGAGAATGTAATAACGCCTGCCTCTTCACCAACCTAAACTTCCCAGAGAAGCCGAACCTCATGGTCTCCATCCTTTATCCCAAGAAGGAAACCAGGGCAGGAGCAGGGAAGCTGCATTCAATAGATGGGCGGTGCAAAGGCTTCTCTAGTCTTTATTCTATTTTAATTGTTATTGTGTGGGGAAACAGTAATCATTTCATTGTAGAGACCAAGACTGGGAAAGTTTTGGCATGATCTATCTTCCAAGTAGATCATCTGAAACAGAAGACTCACGATTGCACAAGTTCCAGCGTTTGAGACACCAGCTAAACGGAGAGTTGTCTCCCTGTACGAGGACAGCGGAGAATAGTGTAGTTGGTGTGATGGGTCAGAACTGGTCACTTCCCATTATCTTGTTCTGAAATAATCAGTGTTTCTCCGTCCTAAAACTATTTCTCTTGTGACTTGAGTCGTAAAGACTCACAACTCTGTAAGGGACTTATTCGCGGGCCTCCGACGCTCCCCACATGGCTCTGTTTTCTCAGCATCGGACTCTGACAGTGTTGTGTTGTAAATACTGCAATGTGATGACAGGACATGGCCATGGTGTTGTGTGATTCTGATCTAGGGCCATCTAAAAGCGCCTTGTGCTATAATAATTGTCTTTTCTTCCAAAGGGATCCTGCCGCCTCGACCGCTCTAGAGATGGTAAAGGAGAAAGAAAGATGACAATCTTATTAAGACTTGATTAACTCTTTGTTTCCTGTTAGGCCAAAAAAGAAAAAGTACAAATAATCTGATGACCCATTTCAAAAATAATACAAGCAAGTGATTAGATCCTGTGACCTAAATGTGAAAATGGAAATATAGTCCTTCAGTCTGGTAGGTCCATCAGAGAGCCCTAGAGAAAGGAGATATGGATAAGAATGTTTTCTGATACATGCACAGAGGCTTGCTTGTGTGTGTGTGTGTGTGTGTGCGCGCGCGCGCCTGTGTGTGTCTGTGCTTGCATGTGTGTGTGTGTGTGTGTGTGTGTGTGTGTGTATTGTGGGAAATTCTGCTGAGGGGCAAAGCAAAGACTCTACCATTGATAAAAATCCACACCTCTCATGTATTAAAACTCAAAAGAACAAATATCTAGCAACAGGAGAATGAAGGAAAATCATATTCACACAGAGAGTAGCCAATAGTACTGAAAGGATCAGATTAACAATGTGTGTTAAGCACTAATGTTATATGTTAAAAAGCAAGTTGTGGGATGGTAGGCACACATCATTTGTAATCTGAGGACATGCAGTTTATATAAACATAATGAAAATATAAAATGTTCTTGGAAACAATGAACACCAAAGACTGGACAATGGTTATAACTAAGGAGAAAGAGGAAGGAAATTAAGAACTAGTAAATATTGACTGGGGACTTAATATTTGTGGTATTTTTTTCTTTGAAAGATATATGAAGCAAATACAGAAAGATTGGCAAAACTGAGTGATAGCGGTATTGTGTAATTTGCCTGTGTACTTTGCTAGGTGGGTGGAAATTCTATAAACTATCTCTTTCTCTGTGCTTGGGATCAAATCCAGGGCTTCCCATAATCTAACAAGCACTCTGCCATGGCTCATACATGCATGTGGTGTGTGTGCATGCGTGTGTGCACACATGTGTGCATGCTCAGGCACACTCACACTCACAGGCTGTGGGTGTGTGAAGGCTGGAGGTTGGCTTCAGGTGTTTCCTTCAAGGCTCCCCATCTTATTTTTTGAGACAGTGTTTCTCACTAAATCCAGATCTAGTTGGTTCAGCCATATTGGCTGGGAACCAAACCTCAGAGACTCTCCTGTCTCTACTCCCCTGAATTGGCAGGACAGGTGGGTGCTGCCATGCCTGGTTAATATTTTGGGGGTGAAAGTTTCTAGGGATCTAAACTCAGGACTCAGGACTGCACAGCCACCATGTTACTTGAGCCATTTCCCAATTCACCTCCTGCCCCTTCCCACAAAGTCATTTTCCAAAGAAGAAACAGATATTAGAACTGAAAAGACTTTTGGGAAATGTCTCTTATTGGATGTTTAATAAGAAATTATTCAGTGGTTTTAGTAATATGCTGGTGTGCCGGAGATAATGTCTGTGCACTTGGAACTTGTTCTATACCGGAGAGGCTAGATTTAAGAAGGAGGAGGAAGAGAAGGAAGAAGAGGAAACCAAGTGTAACTACAAAGAGAATTTTCCTTCATCTAAGGATGCCAAAGTGGAGGAGCAGAGGAATTACACGATTTATTTCAGGATGCAAACCATTTCTAGAACCTTCCATTTCCACCTCCCCACAGACTTCTATTCCCCACCCCTGAACACCCTCTCGACTAATCACTGTAATGGCATAAGGTAGTGGCTTAAACCTTACTAAACAACAGTAAGTAATTGGAACATTGTGAACAAGAGGTTAAATTCACACAACCTTCTTATTAGTTAGGTCACCATTATCCTCATTTTATGGGTGAAGAGAAAGGGGAATGGGACCCCGTGCCGAAAGTTCAGGAAGTAACCTGAGTGACAGGTTCTGCGTCAACATTCAGAACTCTGGTTAATTTAATTCAGAATCCTGAATATGTGTCCCTCTGGTCTCGTTTCTCGCATTAATTGTCCATGTTCACACATCCCTGTGACGCCAACAGTACTGGGCTCTGTAGGGAAAAGGACACCCATGTCTTCTTAGATAAGTTGACTACGTCTTTTCATTTTCAAAGTTGAAGGTTCATTGGTTAAAAGGCTTAGCATCGCTTGTGTGTTCACCTAAGTGTGCAAATGTCCCCTCCAGAGGGGCGCCAAGAATGTGTAGGGAGTCATTTCCCACACTGGGCTCGCTCTGGTCTAAACCTGCAGACGGGTTTCAGGTGATGACATCTGAAGATGAGACTTCTGGCTCCTCCCCAAGTCCCTTAGTAAAGAAATGGTCACTTGTAGAAATAACATCCTTTGTGTTTTGTTGTTTTTTTGTTTTTTCGAGACAGGGTTTCTCTGTGTAGCCTTGACTGACCTGGAACTCACTCTGTAGACCAGGCTGGCCTTGAACTCACAGACATCTGCCTGCCTCTGCCTCCGGGGAGCTGGGATTAAAGACATTTACCACCACTGCTTGACTGAAATAAAATTCTTTAAAGGAACACATACACACAAACTCCTATTTATTACCTATATGAGTAGACTAGGGGACAGTTTACAGGAATCTGGTCTGTCCTCCCACCATGTAGGCCTCAAGACTGAACCTAGGCCAGCAAACTTGGTGGCCAGTTCCTTTAGCTGCTGAGTCATCTTGCTGGCCTATAATAAAATTCTTATAGCAGATATATTCCAAGGCAAATTTAAATACATAACTGCAGAATGCAGTGTGGCCATAATTCTACCACTCTGGAGTCCATTTATAGAGCTCACCTGTGCACCCCACATGTCCCCACTATAGCTCACTCCTGCACCCCACATGTCCCCACTATAGCTCACCTGTGCACCCCACATGTCCCCACCATAGCTCACCCCTGCACCCCATATGTCCCCACCATAGCTCACCCCTGCACCCCACATGTCCCCAATATAGTTCACCCCTGCACCCCACATGTCCCCACCATAGCTCACCTGTGCACCCCACATGTCCCCAATATAGCTCACCTGTGCACCCCACATGTCCCCACCATAGCTCACCCCTGCACCCCACATGTCCCCACCATAGCTCACCCCTCTGCCCCACATGCTCCCTCACAATCTGATTACAGGGAGGAGTTGGAAGCACTCAGTACTGGTTGGTTCAGGAGCGCTCCAGAATTACTTGTTATCTTCATTTTCCAAGGCATTCTCTTCCCTGGCTGATGTGTGAAGCCTTCTAAGGATGTCTCCGGGACCCTTGTTTCTCTTCCCTGGCTGACGTGTGGCTGCCCTCTAAGGACGTCTCCAGGACCCTTGTTTCTCTTCCCTGGCTGACGTGTGGCTGCCCTCTAAGGACGTCTCCAGGACCCTTATTAAGAACATCTGTAGGAGCATCAGGACGAAGTGTTGAATTTCTCCCATTTGGGTTTCATTAAAGTGTCTATAGTTGTCAAGCATTTAGAAAGTCAAGACACCAAGAGTTTGGGGTTTGACCCAAAGGAAATTGGTCTTCATTTTAAGGCTAAACAGGAGAGATAAATGAGCCAAAGTTTTCTTTCTTTCTTTCCTTCTTTTTTTTTTCTTTTTGAGAAAAGGAGATTTAAAAAAAAAAATTCCTTTCAGATGTGTGCTCTGAGAATGGAAGCTTCAGTAGCCATGCGTTCTTCTGAGTTCTCTCTCTTGCCAAAACGAGCATAGGTTTATTTACGGGTGTCCTTAAGCCAGAGTCTGTGGACCTTGGTGGGTCCATACAGAGCCCATAAACTGTGAGACTTTAAGCAAAATGTTATATGCATGCATATTTACATACGTGCACAAATACATGTGTTCATACATACATGCGTGAGGGTTTTTATTCTGGGGAGAAGAAACTATAGCTTACATCAGATTTTCAGTGTCAGCTTTGATTCACAAAAAAGCTTAAGGGCCGGTGAGACAGCCTGGCGGGCGAAGGCACTTGCTGCCCAGCCTGGTGACCAGCCTGGTGACCAGCCTGGCTCCATCGGTGGAATCTGGTGTGGAAGAGAGCCTGAACCTGCTCCCGAGCTTGTCCTCCGACCTCCACGCTTGCTCCCTGACACTTGTGCACACCTGCATACACACATTGACACATGCATAAAATAAACAGAGATAATAATAAAAATATCTTTAGAATCTAGCCTCCAAAAGGTGAAGAAATGTTGATAGATACTTTATTTATTACATATTTTTAGACCTTCAAGCAGTTTTCATATTTCTCTTTTTATTGAGTACACAGTGCATTTAAAATCTAAAACTCTGCCAAAATATAGTTATTTAAGAGTATTTTCACAACACATGCAATCTCAACTATGGGATTAAGTCTACACGGGCACACATGCTGGTCTAGTATGGTTTAACAACAGCAATCTGACTTGTTCTTTGCCAAGAAAGGGTGGGAAGTGAAAATATGCCGTAAGAATGGTACAAAGGGGAAAAAAGCAAAGCCCTTTAAAAGTTTTTTCTCCATCACATTCTGTGGTAATGAGAGGCTTTTTTTTTTTTGGCCAATCAGTTTATTCTAATTATATATACTACAGAAGCATAAAATAGTTTATATTGTCCCTTTCTCAGTGTAAGCTGCAGTTCTGTTGGGTGAAGAACAACCAATGACAAATTCCGATGAGAAAAAATACTGGGTATTTTTTTTTTTTTTAGTTTTGCAACATGTAGAGTGGATACGAATTTTCCCAAACCCACATTCGTGCGTGTGATAAATACAGTTCAAAGAAAAGAGGCTATCAATTTGAGAGTGGGGGGTCTGGGGAGGTTTAGAACTGGGGAAAGCTGGAGGGAGGAAGGGGAAGGGGAGGTGATGTAATTCTTTTTTTTTTTTTATTAAAGATTTCCGTCTCTTCCCCCGCCACCGCCTCCCATTTCCCTCCCCCTCCCCCAATCAAGTCCCCCTCCCTCCTGAGCCCGAAGAGCAATCAGGGTTCCCTACCCTGTGGGAAGTCCAAGAAACCCCCACCTCCATCCAGGTCTAGTAAGTTGAGCATCCAAACTGCCTAGGCTCTTACAAAGCCAGTACGTGCAGTAGGATTAAAAACCCATTGCCATTGTTCTTGAGTTCTCAGTAGTCCTCATTGTCCGCTATGTTCAGAGAGTCCAGTTTTATCCCAGGCTTTTTCAGACCCAGGCCAGCTGGCCTTGGTGAGTTCCCGATAGAACATCCCCATTGTCTCAGTGTGTGGGTGCACCCCTCGCGGTCCTGAGTTCCTTGCTCATGCTCTCTCTCCTTCTGCTCCTGATTTGGACCTTGAGAATTATGTCCGGTGCTCCAATGTGGGTCTCTGTCTCTGTCTCCTTTCATTGCCTGATGAAGGTTAATATTCAGGAGGATGCCTATATGTTTTTCTTTGGGTTCTCCTTATTTAGCTTCTCTAGGATCACTAATTATAGGCTCAATGTCCTTTGTTTATGGCTAGAAACCAAATATGAGTGAGTACATCCCAGGTGATGTAATTCTATTGCAATTAAAAACATTTAAAAAAGAAAAATAAAACTTTGGACATTTGGTACAATTTAAAAAGTCATATTTAAAATTCAAATGTAATACTAATGTGATTTTTTTTATCAACATGTTTTGACTGGATCACATAATTATATTTGGTTTTAAAAATAGATTATGTAGCGTATGTTGAGCTAGCAACGTTTTCTTTTTCGGTGTGGTTTTCCTGGTGGATCACACTTTAGCCTGCACAGAAGCCTAGCATGAATCTTTGGTTAGCAGGCTACGTGCCACTTGTCTTTACCTAAAGACAACGTAGAGGCCATGTTCCCCCTGGAGCTTCCTCAGGCACAGCCTGCCTGGTTTTGTCTCCACTCCTGTGCGGCCGGCAAGCCTTCCTCTGCCACCTTCTTGAGTTTCCAGTGCTTTCAGTCAGTTCTCAGCTTATCGTATGTGAGCCTGGCTTGTTTCCAAATTAACGTTGCTGGTCTTTTCATCTTTCCCATCCTTTCTGAAACTCCCCGATTCACCCTCTTCTCATTCTCCATGTCTCTGACATGTATTGACTGTATGTCAGAATGTTTATTTATGATGCTCCCGAGTATCTTCATTCCCCTTGTAGCTTTGCCTCTCTCTCCTCTCTCTCTCTGACCTTACCTCAAAATGTTTCTTCTTTCCAATCTGCTCTTAAAAACATACTTGAGTTTAATTATTAGTGAAGCGTGGACTCTCACAGAGCCGCTAATTTGTTTTTACAGTTATGTATTTTTTCCCTTCTCTAATGCCAGTTTCTATTTAAACAAGACTACAGATTATGGTCTAAGATTATATCTCAATAAAACCAATACAAGTCAGAAAAGTGAAACAGAAAAATAATGAAGGAGATGAATTTATACCAAAGCGTTGTGCCTAGACACTTGTCATTGTTACTAGTCCATGTTCTGTTTCACCTTCCTGACTGTCTGGAACCTTCCTGTAAACTGCTAATTCTCTGTTCTAGAACCACACAAATCCAAGTCCTACCTTAGCATGGTGATCAACACATAGGTGTCCACTAAGTGTTTACAAAAGGAGCCTGAACTGAAAGTCATCAAATCTCCATACGTACACATGAGCATCGGGCTGGACATCTAAATAACTCTACAGCTGAGTAGCCGATTTAAGGCTTGAGGGTCTTGGTATTAGAAGTAATCCCGTGACAGAGCTGGAAGCCATGGGGTTAAGAGCTGAGTTCCATCCTTGGCGAACAGCTGTCAGACAATGACTGACGTCCCGTGGAGGAGGAACAGAGCAGTTTCCAGCCACCTCTCTTCTCATCGTGGGGATCTCACACTCACGGTGACCAAGCTGCACATAATTCATCCCCACACGATTCTTCCTCTGGGAAACAGAGAGGAATTAAAAAAAATTTCCTCTGAAACACATTTATAGTAGTGAACAGGGAGATGGGGATGATGTTTCAGCAGCCAGGCGTGGTGGCCTGTCTGCAATCCAGTGTAAGGTCAGGGTAGGTGACATAATGACGGGCACACACACACACACATGCACACAAGAGAGAGAGAGAGGGAGGGAGGGAGGGAGGGAGGGAGGGAGGGAGCGAGCTATGTTTTATTGCTAAGGAGGATTCTGTTGTTGCTATTTTGTTTTCTATATCCTAATCTCACTTCCACTTCAGGTCTTCAGAAGCGACGACGCATGAGGAGAGGAAGACGTATCCAGGAAGAGGAGCTGGAGCTGTTGAGCAGCAGCAAGTTTTCAATGCTGTGATCTTTGTTACGCCTTTGTCCATCTCCTTCACAGTAATAGTAGCAGGAGGAACTATTTCTGGTTTGTGAGACTCTGGTACCACAGCTCTGAATGTTAAAAAACAAACAAAAAAACCCTGCAACATCACTTGGTCAGATATCACCAGTGGTAGGTCCAAATCCTGCCCCCTAATGTCACTACACCAATAACTTGGGAGATGTAGAGGAGAACCCATCTTATATAAACAGATGAGATATTTGGGTTGAACTTCATAAAATGTGCAGTTATTGGCCAATGGATCCACGATGTCATTAGGCCCTCAGCAAATCAGTTTCTTCCTTTTTAGATTCTAGACTTGGAAGTTTTCATCTTCTTTATCCAAACATGCCAGTGAATTTAGCAAGTTCTCAGTCTTCCTGGGAGACCTGCCAACAATTACTAATAAGTCACCATTAGCACACCTCCCGGGGGGGGGGGAGAGAAGGGTTGGAGGCTTGTGCTTTATTTCCGCCTTTGGTGGTGTGGTTTGGAGGATTAGTTCACTGGCTTGAGCCTGACTGGGTAATGCAGCTCTTATGTCCATGGCCTCGATTGACTGAATGACCGAGTTGAACAGCAGGCTGTCAAGAGGACTTGTATCTCTCTGATTTGCCTAATAACTGATCTGATAACAGCCTCCTCCACCTCTGATGAGGAGGCTCCATTGTCTTCACCTTGCAAGCTCTAACCTGTGCCCCATCTTCACTCAAAAGGGTCTGAATCACATGACTATGTCAACTGGCAAAGCCACGGCTTCTGTGAGAAACGAAAGAAAAGAAAGAGAGAAGAGAAGAGGGGAAAAAAAGGAAAGAGCATACATATTGTGGCAGTTCACAAAGCAGGGCTCTGAGCGCCCACACCTGGCTGGCCTTTGCGTGGCAACATTGTCATCTCCTTAGTCATTCAAATAACAACTTCCAAAAACGAAAGAGAAAAAAAGAGTCACCCTGGTACCTAGCCTCAGATAACATGTATCACAGGCTCTGGGGTTTGGGAAATGGTTTGTTACAAACGAGTGCCATCCTCGGCTCTCCCCTGGAAACACTTTTCTTAAACGCTGCTTTTGATCATATTTTTAAGACATAATTAAGGATTCCTTTTCCTTGGTCATGCTTTCTCTCTTGAGCCTTATGGAAACAATCCGATGGAATTATTCGGCTATGGTTCCACTTGCAGGAGCCCTTGGTAATGATTAAGGTTGTCTGGATGAAACAACATGAGATAGGTGTTTGCCTACTGGGTGTGTCAACAGGAGGGGTATACTTTTTGTCTGTCTACTCCCTGGGGTCCTATAAGGAACCTTAGAGTCCGCCTGTAATCAGGATATGTCCCTCTGACTCAAATTATATTTTTTCCAATACTTCTCTTTCAATATTTTATTTGGTAAACATTTTAGTACCATTGCGTGTTAGGCACTATACAGACATATCTGAGAGACAGACAAATAATGAAAAAGAAACCCATGGACACATAAGAAAGGAAAGAAAGAAAGAAAGAAAGAAAGAAAGAAAGAAAGAAGGGAGGGAGGGAGACAGACAGATATTATGATGCAGGTATTTGTACACTTCCAACGAAGTATGCAGAAGTACGTAGAAGAGGCCTCTGCCAGTGGGCGCAGAAGGACGGGGTGAAGGAGTTCTCATAGGCAGAGAAGACCGCATGGTGGAAGAACATTCATGTGACTGTCTCCAGCATACAATGAACCATAATCCATTAATAGACATCTTGTAAACACTGAGAAAAAGAGATTTGTCATCAGAACCCCTGAACCGCATAATGTACATTAACAACTAATGTCTCCACGAAGTCTGATAATAAAGCACCTGATTGCCAAAGTATAACCAGAATTTCCCATCCGGCTCTGATCATAGCTCTGCTCCATTGGAAAGACCTATTGCCATCCTGATGTATGTGATTAACATAGCCCAGAGAGGACAATTTTCCATGAAATAAATTCTAATGACATTTCAGCTTTACCTGGTTTCATGGGTATCTTATCACCACAGAAGACAGTTAATGAAGATGGCTTTAGAACCACCACAATGGGCCGTGTCCTGATGTCTCCTGCTGACTGAAGGTCTGTGAGCCTTAGGAAGCTGGATGTGCTGGGGCATATCTGTTGCCTTAGCACTCAGGATGCTGAGGCAGGAAGATCATGAGTTTGATGGCAGCTTGGATTGTATATGTGAGTTCACAATAAGACCATCGGACATACAATAAGACCTTGTCTCAAAGTATAAAAGAAAACAACCCCCCTTAGACTGCCTAGGATCTTCACTGACTAGGTGAACGGACAGAAGCCCTGGGGTAGAGCTTGTTGGTGCATTCCTTGAAACAAATGTGGGGAAAAAAAACTTTAAAGAACTGCCATGATCAAAAGTCCTATACTTTGAAATCCCTAACCATATTAGAGGATTAAAAGCACATCACTGAACAATAATTTATTCATCTCTTGGTCTCCTTAGGCCTTTTGATTTTGGTAATACAAATAGTGTTTCTGAATTGTTCTCCAAGGCCTTCCTCTCACCTTCAGTCTGGAAGGTTCCTTTGGTTATAATGTTTTCTTGCTTACTTAGGCGCCTGTCAGTAGTTTCTGGCTTTGCCCAAATCCACCTTTCTCAGTGATGTCTGAGTAGAAACATAAGGGCTGTGAAATAGTAAGACGTCTTTATTAGGAATGCAGGGAGATGGGAGATGTGGGGTGAAGAAGAGAACGTAGCAACTGCATAGGATAAATGGTTGAAAGATCTAACGTAGCAGGGGAGTCTACTTACTGCCTAGCCGGCTGCCTCTTGTAGGGAGCTTGATAATCTGTTTCCTTAAAAAGCTCTAATGTGCATCATGAGGACATTAATAAGTCTTCTATGCAAGGTTTCTTTTGCTAAGTGTATAGATTACAGCTACAGATGCAACAAAAAATGGATAGGATGTGGAATAACGGATATATTCATTAGCTCCATTATTGTAATTTTTTGCTTTTTTTTTTTTTTCGAGACAAGGTTTCTCTGTGTAGCCCTGGCTGTCCTGGAACTTGCTTTGTAGACCAGGATGGTCTTGAACTCAGAAATATACCTGCCTCTGCCTTTCAAGTACTGGGACTAAAGGCCTGTACCACCACTCTTGGCTTTTATTGTAACCACTTTAAGTATTTAATATATTCACACTGTATACTTTATAGAAGCACAATTGCATTTGTTTTAAGAGTATAGTTGCTGGGCCCAGCAGCAAGCTCCAAATTCCAGCTAGTCAGAAAGCTAAGGCAGGAGAACCACAAGTTCAAGGCCAGCCCAGGAATCTTTGTGAGCCCTGTGTGGTGCAGTAAAAAGAGGGCACGTTGGTAGAGGGCTTGAGCAGCTCAAAGCCCTGCGGCCACTCCACTACCATTATTCTAAAAGTCAGTGTTAAATAGAAGCTGGAGAGATGGCTCAACAGTTAAGAGCGTTCACTGCTATTGCAGAGGACCTGAGTTGTTACTAAATCCATGTCTGGTGGCTCACAATCCCCAGGGACTTTGACACCCTCTTCTTCTGGCCTCCTTGGACTCTACATAGGTAGCAAACACTCATGTGCACATTTATATAAACAAAAAAACCAAACTTTTTTAAGATCAGAGGGAGCTATGGTCACCACTAAGGGTGACTACCAATCATGCTATCTCAGGTGACCCCTGCAGCAACCCTCAATAGTAGGTTCTATCAATCCCATTTTGCAGGGGATGGAACAGAGGCTCAGAGAAAACAAGTGCATGTACATCCCATAGCTACAGGGAGGTTTGCTCTGACTCTTGAGGCCTGGTCAAATTACTTACCATTTTAACTGAAGGTTTCTACTTGAAAACACTGACCTTTTAGGGTGGCTAGATTCAAAAAAATAACATGTATGTAGATGTATGTACTTAGCAGCTCAAGATCCTAAATTCAATGTCCATTATTGGGGCAGGGAGGGGCCACTGGTTAGGGTATAATTAGTTATCTCTTATATGATGCTTGTTTATATATTTTCCTTCTACCCTCAAGACCGTGGCTATCCTGGAACTCACTCTGCAGACCAGGCTGGCCTCGAACTCACAGCTATTCACCTGCCTCTGCCTCCCAAGTCCAGGCTTTAAAGGCGTGCACAGAACACAGTGTGTTATTATTTACCATTTTTGACTGACTTTATTGAAATCCGTGGTTTCAATGTTACTTGTGACTGCATGGCTGTCCATTCCTCTGGCCTCTCTACTTGCACCTCTTACAGACACACCAAAGTGTATGTCCAAGCTGAACACGCCGTTCTTTTGCCCCAATCCCAGTTCCTCTCCCAGTGAGTGGCACCACCGAGTCTCAGTCAGCCTGGGAACCTCTCTCAATCAGTCAGCGCGTCTCTTCATTATCTCTGGTATCAGCCCCTCCCTTTCCCCTTGAAATATCTTAATTTCATTTCCACAGCCACTGTCTCCACCTAGGCTTCAGATTCTCATGACTTCTGCCAGGCAGCACTGCAATGATCTTCTGACTGGCTTGCCCTGTAATCCACCCAGACTTTCCACCTGCCCTCAGTATTGCTGTCAGGACGTTCGTTCAGAAACTCAAAGGGCATCGTGCATTTCCCACTCAAAATCTCCCAAGGCTTTTCCCCAGCGTTCAGGATAAAGTTCAAGTTCGTTTCACAAGACCCATCGAGTCTCCTCCAGCTTCTGGCGATCTCTTTCCCACTACATTTGTTCGCTGGTTTCTGCTTCAGTGGATTGCAGGCGCTTCTTGAAAGGAAGCTCTTTTCTTTTTTTTTAAATTTATTTATTTACTATGTATACAATATTCTGTTTGTGTGTCTGCCTGCAGGCCAGAAGAGGGCACCAGACCTCATTACAGATGGTTGTGAGCCACCATGTGGTTGCTGGGAATTGAACTCAGGATCTTTGGAAGAGCAGGCAATGCTCTTAACCTCTGAGCCATCTCTCCAGCCCCAAGGAAGCTCTTTCTACCCTCGAACCTTTCTGCATGTCCTGGATCTTCTTTCCCTGCCTCAATGGCCCCTTTCCTTTCTTCCTTTAGAGCCCAGCTCAAATCACTCCTGTAAGGACCTTTTCCTCTGTACTGACTCTAGGACCTCATGACTCTCAAGGACTGCTGTGTGAAAACACTGTCCGTACTGCCCGTGTCCATCAGTCTGTAAACTCGGTATCAAAGTCTACCCCCCCCCACACACACATGGTGTGAGAAAACACTGTCCGTACTGCCCGTGTCCATCAGTCTTTAAACTCGGTATCAAAGTCTATTCTCCCCACCACCACCACCACCACACACACATGGTGTAAGCACTTGCAGACATCATAGCAGATGCTGCGTAAGTCATGGGTTAAGGGACTGGATTCTGAAACAGCTATTTCTAAAGTTTTGGTTCTGGTGTCTGCACCTAGGAAGCTAAAGGAACGACAGCTCAGAGTTAAGGTGGCCCTGATGCTAGTCTCCATCAACCCATTTCTCTCTTCCCTAGGTTTTCTTCTGTACTTATTTCTTTCATCCCTGAAAAAAAGAGCCGGGGGCAGCCTAGGACAGAAGACAGCATGACTGGAGCTGATAAAATGAGCTTCTTGCCTTCTTCTAACTTGAGCTACTGTGTTCCTGCATAAGCTTGACCCCGGGGCTGAGTTCTAAGGGGCTCTGGTTTACATCATTGAGGATGTTCTCTTCTGTACCGTCAATTGATCCTTTCTTTCTTTTCCTTTCCTCGTTTTCCAGACTTCTCTTAGTGCTTAAATTATTTACCAAATTTCTTTCTAAATGTGTAAATATTTTTAAAGACTAGAAAAGAAAAGGAAAACAACCAAATTAAGCTAGTAACATGTTCGATATAAAAAGCTTTCCTAAATCAGGCAGTGGTGGCGCAAACCTTTAATCCCAGCACAGAGGCAGGCTGATCTCTGTGAGTTCAAGGCCAGCCTGGTCTACAAGAGTTAGTTCCAGGACAGGCTCCCAAGCTCCCAAGCTATGGAGAAACCCTGTCTCAAGAAGAAGAAGAAGAAGAAGAAGAAGAAGAAGAAGAAGAAGAAGAAGAAGAAGAAGAAGAAGAAGAAGAAGAA
>NW_004949127.1:2623281-2629779 GCF_000317375.1 Microtus ochrogaster | reverse complement strand
GAGGAGGAGGAGGAGGAGGAGGAGGAAGAGGAAGAAGAAAGAAGCTTTCTCTATCCTTTTGGGGAAAGACCTCCAAACATGAAAAGGCTGCAGGAACCACACAGCTTACCCAACAACTTTATTTAGTGCATGATTAAATAAGGGGCTAGTCACTTGCTTAGAACCTCTTAGTTGAGAGGGAGAGCTGTGTGTGTTCTTTCTAAATTCTACCAAGTTCTGGTCCTTGCAATCTTCTTAGAGACTCTCAGCTCATCAGCCTCCAGCCAATGCTTTGTCTATGCAAAATAGTGAGAGCAACTTAGTTGTCTGTAACTATCTCCCCAGAGCAGGAAGAGAAACATGGTCTGTGGTCAGGATTCAAATGCAGGTCTTTGTATTTTGACTCTGATAGAGTAATAGAAGTTACCAACAGACAAAGGATTGTGGCTGGTTCGAGCTACTGGTTCTCTTTAACCATTCTCCAAAGACAGAATTGAGATCCTGAGTCGCAGCAGAGGAAGGGCGTAGCAGGTGGATCATGCAGTGACAGGAAGGAATTATCAGAGGAGCCACTTCACAGCGTCAGAGTTTTGGAACCACAGATACAGGGCTGGGATCAGGCTTTGGACCACTGCCATGGAGGTCTGGAATTTTGTCAGAGTTCTCACCTGGCCTGTGACCAGACTTCAGCCTGCTCACCTGTCCTTGAGCACTCTCATCTGGCACCAGGCAAAACCACACTATCTTTGACCTTCTGAAGGAGTGGATGGGCTTCTCTTAGTGGCTCTTCATCTTGACCCGTGTAGAAAACTTCAGGTGGAGCTCCTTCTGAGAGTAACCTTGATACTTTTCATAGCACCTCTAGAACACCTGAAGCTGTTTTTCTCTGTGGGTAAAAAGGATGAACTTAACCTTCTGTTTGAGACACTTATTTCAGATGAACTAAGAAATAATTAGGTTTTGCTGGGAGGTTGTGGTGCATGTCTTTAATCCCAGCACTTGAGGACGAGGCAAGGGGACCTCTGAGTTCAAGGACTGCCTGATCTACAGAGGTAGACAACCAGGGTTAAAACAGAGAAACTCTGCCTCAAAAACAAACAAACAAACAAAAAATCAAAAGAAAAGAAAGAATTAGGTTTGTAGGTGGTGGTGGCTCAAACAAATTCAAGCGGAGAGCTTTTGGGATGAAAGCAAGCAAGCAGTGAATGGGAGAGAATGGGGAAAGTGAAAGTGGGGAGGTCGGCAGAGAAACAGCTCTAAGAGGGAAATGGGGAGCAAAGAAGACAAGGTAGAGAACTGGGCAGAGGTGAGGCACGGAGTGGGCAGGGACAGACAAGGCTACAGGACCTCTCTTAGGAGTCACAAGCCCTCAACTCCCACCGCCCCAAGCCTCCTGGCAGCTCCCAGCCTCGTTGTGAATCCGCAGCTCAGCTCGCACCCGCTGCAGCCCCTCACGCAGCGCCTCCACAGCAGCAGTCCCGCGTGGTGTCTCCGCGGGTCCCGAGGTGGCGAGGGGGACCAGAGGTCGGCGGGAAAGGCGAATGCCACTCTGGCACCCGTCGTGGGGAGTGCAACGTTGGAGGCACGGGGAGTGCGGGCGCCCACGAGGTGTGACGGGCCCACGCGGAGCCGAGGCCGGATGGATGACCCCAGGTGCAGACCCGGCCGCGGGCCGCTCTCCCTTTCCTGCGGGCTGCGGACCCACATCCCACACGCGTTCGCGACCGTGGTGGTGGCTGCCCAGAGCACTAGCTAGCTCTTTCCTGCCCTCAGCGCCCGCCCTGGGGCGCACACTGGACGGAGAGCTGCCCTCCCCCGCGTCCGCGCTTCCGACCGGCAGGGGGCGCTGCAGGGACGAATTCGAACCGGATGCAGTGGGGAGGCGGAGTCCTAGATCCTGAAGGATTCTTGCTGCTTTTAGCTGAGGGACCCCACTTTGAGGGACCTTCCAGTGGTTTGATGTTTGTACCTCCCCCTTCGCTCTCTTTAAACGGGGGTGTCGGATTGAAAGGTCAGTACAGGACTGAAAAGTAGAAACACAATTTTCAGGTTTGCCGACTTCTCCTTTTAAAAGGAAGCAGAGAGGACAGAATTTCCATCCTTGGCTATTAATATTATAGCATTCATTAAAAATCCTTCAGGCTCTGGAACGAAATGTTTATTAAGATTTGGCCTACGTTGTTGAAATAAAAATTTTTGCACGACTTTTTTCGTTTATTGCTGTCTGAGAGATCACATATCAGTAACCAAGGAACAAGGCAAAGTTAACCCAATTTATAAAGACATTTTAAAACACATTTATATCAATACTGTTTATAATTAGTCTTTACCAAACTATGAGAATTATATTATTTTTTTGATTCATCGTGGCCAATGAATCACTTATGAATTTACCACTAGGGAAATGGTGCAAAGATGATATGAATTATTTAATTTGTTGTCACCCTTGAATGCAGAGCTAAATCCTAATGGAGGCTAGTGCCGTGCAAACTGATCAGAGATGAGAAGAAATCCCCAGATCCACGGCGCACGTGGCCAGTGTAGACTCCTGAGTCCTGTGTAAACGATGGGGCTAACATGGGGATGAGTGGAGCCGCGTGGGTTGCATGTGGTCTGTGCCTCGGAGGGATGGGCTTCCCATTAAGGCCGGCGCTGCTGCTAGACTTCAGTTTTCAAAGGTGGTTTTTGTCATTTTGAACAATTATTTGGCAGTGATTATAAAAGACAAGATGCATGGGACTTGAAGAGACTTGTCATCTGTTAGTGTTTACTCTGATGCGCACGCGTAATTTCCCAGCAGCTTCTATTTCAAAGAAGAGTCCCAATGGCCCCATCGTCGCGCGGTTTGAAGATAATGTTATTCTGGCCAAAAATTAATCATGTCAGGACCCGCGGACTTAAGATCTGTATGATTAGGTTTTTTTTTGGGGGGGGGGGAGGAGGAACTCAATGGCTATAGTTCAAGCAGACTGTAGTTAGTTAGGCATCTCCCCAGCTTCTGCTAAACACAAATCTTCAACCTGCTGTATGTGCATCTGGTAGTGGAAGTCAATCTCTTTTGTACCAGCTACACCCCAAGCAGGGATAAAGTAAAAGTGGTTAAACAGTTCTTTCTCGTTGGTAAGGTTAGATTAAGTTCAATAACTTAGGAAAATTACATAGGAAACTAAATGCATGTAGCGGTTTGCCTTCAGTTTGTTTATCGTTGCATTTGAACCCCCCTGAGATCTGCAGCGAATGTGTGTTTTACATGAGGGAACGTAAGTCTCACGGCAGGGTCTGTGAGTTTATATTGCTAGGGCTCGACCGCCAAATAGGGTGTCTCTTGCCGTGAAGAGATGTCACAACCATGGCAATTCTTATGAAGGAAAACATTGCATTGTAATTGGCTTACAATTCAGCGGTTTCATTCATTATCAGTATGGAGGGAAGCATGGTGGCATGCAGGCAGACACGGTGCTGGAGAGGTTGTTCCGAGTTTTACATCTGAACTGGCAGGCAGCAGGAAGAACAAGTGAGCCATTGGGCTTGGCTTGAGCTTCTGAGACCTCAAAGCCCAACCCCAGTGACACAGTTTCTCCAGCAACACCACACCTATTTCAACAAGGCCACACCCACTAACAGTGCTTCTCGCTTTGGGCCTATGGGGACATTTTCGTTCAACCAACCACATAGGGCTGGAAATTTCTTCTTTTATATATTGACCAATTAAATGGTACATTTTAAATATTAAGCTTCCTGTTCAAATTCTTTTCAAATTAGTCAATATCCATCTTATTTCCACAAGAACATCGTGACGTCATGACTGATTAAAATATGGCAAAGATTCTGATTAAAAGCTTGAGTCACCAACACCCGGATGCTCTCCACAGTAAGCAGGTGTCACTCATCAAGGACCAGTCCTATTATTGTTTGGTTTTGGTAGTGTTTTAAAAGTTAGGATATAGTTCTTTGTGTAGCATTAGATATGTCTCCCTTTACCATCAATTTAGCAAGTGAGGAGAAGAATATATTGATACATTTTCAGAACAGATGCAGCATCATCCCTGTGGGAATTAACCTTCACTGTAGACTCGATGGGGCTCATCTAGGAGACAGAGCTGTAGTTGTGTCTATGGTGGGTTTTCTGGAGAGGTTTCACTGAGGGGAGATGACCCACACTGATGGGACGGAGGTGGTACAATAGCACAGGCTGGGGTCCTAAACGGAACAAAGGGGGAGGATTGCCAGCGCACCCTGGTCCCTGTCCTGGACCTCCACATGTGAGAAGTGCTGCCAGGCTCTTTGCCCCATGCGTCTTCCTCCCTTGTATTGCTCTTTGTAAGGTAGTGTGTCACATCAGTGGTGAGGTCATGAATACAGCATCTTACATGTGCTTGAAATTTAGTGGCTATGATAAACATTTGATAGTAAATTACCTTTACATTTTCCTCTACTTTATCTCTTTGCAAATTCCATTTAATCCTTAAAGCCTGATTTAAATGCTAGATCTTTTGTGAAGTTCTCTAATCTCTCCTACTACTAACGTCTCCGATGTCCTCCACACTTAGTGTTTACTTCTTACAGGTGTGTAAGGGTGACCTGTGCTTACGTACCCCAGGTGTGTAAGGGTGACTAGTGTTTATGTATCCCAGGTGTGTAAGGGTGACTTGTGTTTATGTATCCCAGGTGTGTAAGGGTGACTTGCGCTTACCCAGTCCATGCATAGGACTGGTTTGTGCTGGTTTCACACTCTCCCTTCTGGATGGAAAGCTCGTGACAGGCGGCAGCAGCTTTGTGTGTCTTGAGTGGTGTCCTCCAGAAAGTGGACTAAGTGAACAGAATCAAACATGTACAGCCCAATGTGAGCTCCCGTATAAATTTCTGTAAAAACCTTATTACAGAATTTACAAGCAAGTACAATTTGGCATACACAAATCGCTTGTTGAAGCCAGGACGATGGTTTACTGGGTGACGGGCTGGGCTGCACAAGTGTGCGGACTGGGGTTGAGATCCATAGCAACAAGGCTCGTGGTGTGGCAGCCCCTTAATATCCCCGCAGTCCTGGGAAGAAGGGGCGGAGAATTCCTGGGGCAAGCAGAAGAAACATTCTCAGCTCTTTGGGGGTTCCGAGTCACTCCAGTATCTGGCACCCACAGCAAAGAGATGCTTCCCTTACCAAAGCTGGCAGATGCAGAGATTTATGGGCACAAACATAAATATTTAGAAGCCGATTTGACAGGTACACCAGAGATAAACAGATTGTCTGGAATTTCCCCATCTTTGTAGAGTGAGTGCTACACTGGGCTCTTTGGGATAATGCTCAGTAGTAAATTTGCTAGCGCGTCTGTTTTTGTATTTCATTCTATTAACTCTGCTGTGCATGGCATTATCTTGATGTTCAAATTGCATTTGCACAGACTCAGTGTCTCTGAACAAATGAATGGATTTGCTAGAGGATGCAAAACTCTGATAATGTTCTGAAGTGGGGGTCGGAGAGAGATGTACAATATAAAAGTAGAGAGTGTGTACTTCTGAGTGTCTTTAAAGGGCAGCTGTGTGGCAAGTTTATCTCCCAAATAGTTCTTTCTTAAGAAGGAGAAAAAAAGCCCATGCTGCTCAAATTTTAAAGTAAATTTAAAAGATAAGGCTAGGATGCTTTTTTTTTTTAAAAAAAAAAAACTAAATGAAAGCAACATTTAAAAGTTTATTTCCTTAGATGCTGAAATGTAATCTATGTTGCTCAGGGGACTCAAATAACAGATAAAGAAGACTTATGGCCTGGTGAAATGCCAGGCTGAAATAGGTGCTCACGCCGCCTGCTTCCCCTAGGCCAGCTGTTTGTGTTTAACCTCCATTTACTGCCTCAAGGGTCATAGTTACAGGTCTACAGATACGCTTCATCCATGTGCCTTGGCCTTAGACGTCACAGAAGGCTCTTTTCAGGCAACTTCCCAATCTTCTCATTAAGAGGTTGTCACGCTCACCCTAAATAACCCTATGGACCATGTCAGATGACATCATCACCAAAACAGCCCCACAGAAACGTCCTCTGATATCACTTATGGACCTTCCTTTCATTTTCTCCCCCAGCATTGGGCTTTTTTCCAGGTCGTTCCTGCCATTGCCATAGCTAGGATGCTCTCTGTCTTCTGTTGAGAGAGGCCAATGTTCTAAAAATACTTCACGTTTCTCTTGGTATCAGATAAAGAACGTAGCTTAAGGAAATTGCCGCGTAAAGATGGTTTTTGTTTGTTATAAGGGGCATGCCTAGAGTCCACGGGCTAGGCTTTGATTCTTAAGTGAATGTTGGACTGTGATGCCCTGAATCAATGTAGAAAAGTATCAGAGTGGCAGGTGCCATCCAGATATGTGGATGCTGAGGCAGGCACTAAGATCGTAAGTTCAAGTCCAACCTTGGCAACTTAGGGAGAACATGGAGGGGGGAGTCTTTTGATTTCACAGACGTTTTGTGGTACATACATGCCCCACCACCAAACACACATAACATAACATTTATTTATTTATTATGTATACAAT
>NW_004949127.1:2615410-2623181 GCF_000317375.1 Microtus ochrogaster | reverse complement strand
CAGGCCAGAAGAGGGCACCAGACCCCATTACAGATGGTTGTGAGCCACCATGTGGTTGCCGGGAATTGAACTCAGGACCTTTGGAAGAGTAGGTAGTGCTCTTAACCTCTGAGCCATCTCTCCAGCCCCGTGACATAATTAAAAAAAAATTTGTTTTGGTTTCTTTTCTTTTTTTTGTTTTTTTGTTTTTTTGTTTTTCAAGACAGGGTTTCTCTGTGGTTTTGGAGCCTGTCCTGGAGCTAGCTGTGTAGACCAGGCTGGTCTCGAACTCACAGAGATCCTCCTGCCTCTGCCTCCCTAGTGCTGGGATGTAAGGTGTGGATCACCATGCCTGGATAAATTTAAAAACAAATTTAAAGAAGGTATTCACTTTTACTAACATTCACCATTCCTTTCAACCATTCAACACCAAATGACAAAAAACAAATCTAAAAAGTAATTTCCTCTTTGCACAGACTGTGATTGTCCCGTCTGCGGCAGCTTGGTCTAGTTGGTGCGTCATAGTTTTTTCTTTTCTTTTGTTTTGTTTGTACGAGACAGAGTTTCTCTCTGTAGCTTTGGAACCTGTCCCAGAACTCACTCTGTAGACCAGGTTAGCCTTGAACTCACAGAGATCCACCTGCCTCTGCCTCCCGAGTGCTGGGATTAATGGTGGGCACTACCACCGCCTGGCTCACCATAGTTTTATAACCTATAGTTTGAGATTTGAAGAGTTTTCTCCAGGAATTACAACTAGAGTTAGTGTCAATGAAATCGTTTGAAAAAACATCTGCCTAAATGCAAAGCTGCACGAATTTTCAGTCCCAAACCGTGATTGTCTGAGCTAACAGAATTCTCCATCAGACTATGTGCTGCTCCTGTCAAGACCAGAAATCATTGTGCCAACTTTGACAGCGACAGCTCCGCCATGGCGCTTTAAATTTCCGTTTCATGCTTCAGTTTATTACTCCCACGGCCGACCTCCTCGTTGTTGAACCATCAATGCTGATGCTTAGCCACGGACTTGTACTAGAACATCTGCTTTCTGCTTTGGTCTTCCTAAAACCCTAAGGCTGTCAAAGTCAGATTCTATGTGTTACAAGAGTTTTAAAAGCCTTTCTCCCAACTCTTGAGTATAGTTTTGGCACACGGTACTTACTTCATGAACAATTATTCAAACAAATGTTGGCTTTTTGTTGAGTGTTCTGCAAGGCAGTTTTCTAGAGGTGTGGAGAATTGGTATAGGTGGTCTGCAGCATGGTGGCACACGCCTTTAAAGCTGGGGATCTTTGTGAGGTCAAGGTCACCCTAGTCTATATATCAAGTTCCTGGACAGCCAAGGAAAAATAGACTTTGTCTTAACAATTCAGAAAAAAAAAAGAAAAAAGGAAATAGATGGTACCTGATGCTGTGATATAATCTAGTGAGAAAAATAATCATGTCACGGTCTGTATTATTTATTAGATAAGCAATCCTTGATAAGTAATTTTGAAATCCAAAATGCCCGAAAGCTTGTTTGCAAAGACAGTGTATTTGAAAATAAAAATCTGATCCAAAATTAACCCACTTGGCAGAAATCCTGACTTTTACTAGTGTGAGGCATTTACAGCCTTTTGTCCATTGGAGGGAATAATTTATAAGTTTACTACAGAAATACTAATCTCTTTGATTAATTGGTTTTGGTTTGTATGCTACATGTGCTAAATTATCCTTTGAAAGCCCAAACTTTCATATTCTAATATTCTATTAGACCTCAAAAACTTTGGCATTGTAAAATGCATAACTGTAAAAGCTAAACGATAAAATTTGTAAATAACAACCACTATACAAGAGAAGTATCTAAAATCAGCCCTTGGGACACAGCTAGTCCTTGAGTCGCTGTGCCTCTGTTGGGTGTTTCTGGAGGTGGACAGGAACTCGGTCGAGGCTCCTACAGGCCAGAGGGAGATGAAGTAAGAATGCTACCCTAACATGCAATAGTCACACAAGACACAGCCCTGTGAGAAAGAGAGGTTGGCTGTACAGAACGCGTCCTTTAAGGAATAGTTTACATTCAAGGAAAGGTCAGTCATCACAGGACTAGGAGGACACTGGAAATGAGATAGGAAATTAGTCTAGTGAGAGCCAGGACAGTCACACGGGTGAGAATCTGCAGGTTGTTCTGCGTACAGTGACTTTGCTCATGGCGGCAGGTATGGGCTGGCAGGACAACAGAGCTGGGACCCTAGATCTGGTGCTGGGACTTTAGAAGCTCATTGGCCCTGGTGCCCCCTCCCTACATTGCACAAGAGTTACGCATAAACCCGATGCCAACAGTCATCCCCCAACATCTTTAGTAACTGAGCCACAGCAGAAATCCCTGTTTAATGCTGCCTTTTAGTGTTCTCGCTACTACCCTGGGGATGATATTTCAGTTTGCATTGCCAAGACTGACCTTTCAGAGAATGGGATCAGGGCTGAATTACTATAGCAATTGTGAAACCTTTATTCCCCTTAAATGTCTAAGTACCTTGGTGTCAAGGAAAGTCTTGATTTTTGCAGTCCCCAGGTCACCAAGGTAGTGTGTTTTCCACATAGCTTGAGTGTAGATTTCTGAACACCGCTTAGGTCCAGTGTCCGTTGTTATTTTGTGATTTAGATTTGTGTCTCTCTTTGCTAGGATAAAATATTGCCATTAACATTAAGTGGCTTTAATTATTTATGAATTACAAAGGCATAGGCTACATGGCTTGAGATTTTCCAAGAACTATATGTATCGTATAGTGATATTTGTATCTATATTGAATATAGGTAAATATTTTAATAAGATGAGATAAAAATAAATGAATGGCAACAATATGTTCAACAATGATAATCTTATATTTATTGTGTGCAAGGTATTTAATATTTTTTTCTGCCCTCACATTGTTTATGAATCAGTAAGAATTTAGCTTGAAAAATGAAGGCAAACCTAGGAACTCTGGAGCTCACACTTCCAGCTGGTGTGAGTCAGTCTCACCATAGAGGTTTGGCTATTCAAACCTCTCATTAGGACTAAGTTACTTGGTGTTTCATAATGCAAACGTTGTGGTACCATTCCTCCCTCCTACGAAAGTGCCTTAGCATTACTACGTGAGAGTTTTCACCCTTAAAAATCAACTCAGAGTCTAACGCTCCTAATTGCATGTCCCCTTCTTGAGGCCCAAGCATGTTCAAGCGGTATCGTATTTACCTCACCCTCTGTTGGATTAACTAATGCCAATTTTTTGTTGTTGCAACTGCATAGCATTGTGATTGACTGGTGAACATTTTAATGAAAGAGATCTAGAGAAAGATAACATTTTTTTTCCAAAGCAGGACCCTGCTGGTATGACTACCTGTTCTGTGGGTATTTATTTAGTCTTGTCAGTGAATTTAGATAGATCGTTTGAAGTTACCAGTTTGTGACAGTCTTTGGAGAATGAGCCATTGTGTGAAAATTTCTTGTAGGTACTTTCCCAAACAAAAAACTTTTTTTCCAAACTTTTGAATGTGACCCACAATATGGAATACATTTTCTATTGAGACCCAGTATGTATATACGCATAATTGGGGCAGATCTTTCATGAAGCAATGGCTTTGAAAACTCTGTCTTTAAAACGACCGGTCTTCCATCCACTAAACTAATTCCTCTGCCTCAGGAGGGCCGCAGTCTCCCATCTGAAAAAGCTTAAGCTTAACATGTTTTCAGGGCGATCCCTGTGTATTCCTTATCTTTGCTTCCCAGCTCCTAGGGCTATGCTCACTGGGGACATATCATTTAAATGTTTGGGGAATGTTTTACTGGTCCTTAACTTAATTTCAGAGACGTGATGATGTCACCGTGGTTTATCTACAGAGGCTGCAGAGAGAGGTTGAAAGAGTTTAGAAGACATTTATTGGTGATTAGAAGATGAAGATGAAGCCTAGGAGAAGTAGAAGTCTTCACACACACTTAAAAGAAAGAAGTAGCTGCAGAAAACTATAACAGGGCTTGGTGCCCCACTAGAAACTTTACTAAAAGTACTGACATATCTTGTTCAGAACCCACCACCTCAATCAGAATGAACAATGATTTACAAAATGAGTTTATTCTTTTGAAATTTTCATATAGAAATATCATCTCACAACCATACAGTACCCCCCCCACACACACTGCTTATACTTGCATGGCCTTCACCCTTCAGTTAAGTACTTGGTTAGTATCGAATACTTAGTTAGTATGTAGGTTTCTTAGGGTGTTTCATGTAGTGTGGCATTGGCATATCCATTGTGATTGTTCTTTATATAATAGGAGCTGAACACAGTTTGTGTAGGCCACACTTTTGTCTTCCAATCATAATCACTCCACCCTCACAGTATTTGCTCAATGTAGTGCATGCTACTCAACAATTTAAACTTCTTAGCACACCAATAGTATTTTGTAGGGACCTCATGACTCCGTCGGCACCTTACCAGTCTGCTCTAACACAACTCTGTTAAGGCGAATGCTATCAGAACGGGCATTTCTGGAGAGATTTCTGGGTTCATCGGTTGTTGGTAGCTTTCTTTGTAGCGACATCTTCTGTTTAGCTGAATAATTAGTTGAGTTCAATAAAAATTTGGGTGCTTTGATTTATTTAAGTCAACAAAAGGAATGTACATTTTGTTATCCCCAGAGTTGGGAGTCTTACCTGGGGTCATTTTACAAGTGTTTTCATATAACAGCATACTACCTTCAAAAAAACCTATTCTTCTTCTCTCATACATTCCGTCCCGACCGTGGTTTCCCTCTCGTTGGCATAGTATCTTAGCAATCCTAAGAATTCATGTTCCCTGTTCAGCCAGATTCCAAGTACATCAGGGAAGCTTCTATTCCTGTTTCCAATTACGCTTCTTTGTGTTTGCTTTTATTCTGTTTCTTCCCATAGCACAAAACAATCGCCATTCCTCACACACTATAGAAGATCATCGCGTGCTCACCGGTAGTGAGTTAGGTTAGAAGTTACAAAACTAAGCTTGTGATTCTGGGAACTTGTGTGTTTATTTCCTTGTGATTTTAATCTGTTCTTCAGTATTTCTTTCAAATTATCGCTGCCCTACGGCTAATATCTGCTTTCGTTTTGTCTGATTTTTTAGCAAAATATGAAGACAATATGGCATAATTCTAAGAATGCTCCTTGAACGTTTGAAAGAACACTGCACATATAAATGACTTAGTGAGGTCCTTCATGTGCAATAATTAAAATGAGAAAAGAAACACGTGTCAGGAGATGGCTGTGATAATCTGAAAGAAAAATCTGTTAATGAACACTGACGGTGACTGGGATGTGGTGTTACTTTCTCTTTGGGAAAACCAGGGCGGAGATGACAGCCTGAGGACCACCGATCCCATGAGAGCTCGGCTTAAATGCTTTACCATGTCACGTTTACTGCTTTCCCATGTTCATAATCTTCAAGGGAACTTTAGCATAGGTAGGCTATTGGCTTCTTCACCCTAATCCTAACCCTAACCGTGTGATGTTGGGCGACGCTAACTCCTTGACTTAAAGTCTGAAAGGGCTACTCACTTCCCATCCCAAACTGACTATCAACCCCCTTGATTTCACTTGTTTGTTTGAAAAGAAGTAATAACAGCAGAACATCAACACAAAAGCAGTCTGTGATGATGGCTGGCTGCGGGTAATATTTTAAAATTTTTGCATATGCTTATAAATTTCAAGCACTCTATGTTTCACATTTTAAAATTTTATAAAGCTAAGATTTCTTTAAATTTCATTTTTATGCTTCACGTTTTTCTCAGGTTTCTTAACTGGAACACTATCCTTCCAGCGTGGTCTGTTCTTATACCAATTTTCCACTGAATAACCTTTTTATTTATATACAATCATTCACATTTATAATGCAAAATAGAAAAATAACTTTAAAAATCAAAGCAATCACTCAATCTGATAGTTTATGGTATTGAATATTCTCATTCCATATTGAGTTACAATATTCTACATTATTCAATAATCATGTAACAATAGGACACGTAACAATAGACATTTAGCTGTTTATGTTAGAGTGGTTGTTTTGAATTACATAACCTTGTCTGAATTTTATTGTCCGTTAATTATGTAAGTAAATTTATATTGTATTATTTTTATGACCAACAAGTATTATATGACGGGGAACATTCTAGCCTGTTGACGGTAAAAAAAAAATAGTAAAACAATTTAACAATTTAAAATCCACACCGTGAATTATATTTTACTTAATAATATTGTTAGGGCTTTTACTTATTTTTTTTAACTAATATTTTGTTTTATCACCAACACAGTGAGCCCACAACAGCTTCTCTTATTGTAGACATTAATGACAATTCTTGCCTTTGGAACTGAAAAGCGCATGTGTTTCTATTGCGCGGACGTGGTTTACTGAGTATCGTTTTCGTTCTCTCTTAGGGAGCCTTCCTCTAAATGTTGGGAGAGGCACAGACAAAGATTTGCAATTGTGTTTCGCTGAGTAAATGTGTCATAAGCTGTCTGCACAACAGCCCGACATCAGCCTAAGTGTCGGGGCTGTGTTCTTACATGAACAAGAAAATGTTTTGCTTCCGGTTCCTGCACGCTGTTGTTAATTTTTTCAGTGGTTGTTGGACCTCCTAGTCAGCACCACTTAACCTTCGTTCTTTTGGTCATCCATCTGTTTGATTTGGAAGGCAGAGTCATCAAACTTCTTTCAAAAGTCTCTGCGTATGAGAGACGCTTTGTGGAACCACTTACAAGAGCCACGGAAAGGCCGCGCAGACCCTCACGGTGCACGTGGTGTCAAGAATGTCCCGAGGAAAGAAAACAGGCAATCTTATTTTAAGAACAACTTTTTTTTCTTTTAAGTCAAGTAAATGTTCCCCAGTTTTAAAACTCTTGATCGGCAGGAGAATTTTTAATTTTTAACCCCTTTTCAGGAAGCGACAAGGGTCTGATAACACAGCTCCTGGAGACCTCGTGGTCTGGAGTCGACCCGTTTTCTCTTACCTGCTCGCTGATTCTGTACACACGCGCTCACTTTTCATCAGCTTCTCTCCTTTCCCTCAGCATGATCGCATCATCTCCTTGGCCAGGAGAATGGCTGTCTGCTCCCCAGCTCCGAGTCACTAATAAAGAACTTCAGTTGGAGTCTGGCATTCTTTGAGACAGGTTGCTACTTGGTTTTGTTTTGCTCAGATTCGTTATCAGGGTTGTAATGCCCGCACTTTCATTCCTGCGTGTACAATAATTTATTTCTAAAATATTTCTGTTACATTTTTTTTTTGTTCTGTGGACCGAGCCCACTTTTGTTCTCCAGCTTCTTGACAGAGATTCTAAAAACAAAGCAGAAAACATCCCAGCCACAAACCAAACCAAATAAATTCTTTTGGTTCTGAAAAAAAAAATCGTAATTCTTCATTTTTAGGCTTCTTTGATTTCATTCCTCAATTATAAATATTTAAAAATTAGTTTGAAAAATATTTACTTGAAGTCTCATAGCTTCTTCCTCTGGAGTCTCCTGGTCAGTTTTACCTTCAAAAAAGCGTGGTTCTGGAGGTGGTAAAGAGCAAAAATGAAGTGAAAACTTGAAACTAGCCAATGAACCAAATTGCCGTAGACGGGGAGAAGGGAGGTGAGTATGACCTAAATATGTTGTACGCACATATGAAATTCTCAGAGTTGAAAAGAAATATGATATTAAAAACCTATTTGGGCCGGGCGGTGGTGGCGCACGCCTTTAATCCCAGCACTCGGGAGGCAGAGGCAGGCAGATCTCTGTGAGTTCGAGACCAGCCTGGTCTACA
>NW_004949127.1:2609974-2615310 GCF_000317375.1 Microtus ochrogaster | reverse complement strand
AGAGCTAGTTCCAGGACAGGCTCCAAAGCCACAGAGAAACCCTGTCTTGAAAAACCAAAAAAAAAATTAAATAAATAAATAAATAAAAAATAAAGAAAAACCTATTTGGCCTCCAAGCCAGATACACAGACTTAAAAAATACAGTGCAGGTTGCTACACAGCTGGAGAGATGACTCAGCAGTCAGGAGTGTCCACTGCCCTTGGACAGGACCCAGGCTGGGATGCCAGCAACCACCAGGTGGCTCCCAGATATCTGTAACCCCATTTACAGGGTGTCCTACACCCCCTTCTGGTCCTCACAGGCTCCTGTGTGTGCATGGTACACATAGCGTCACACAGGCACCTACACAAAATCGTAAATAAGCATTTAAAAATTCTCTTTGGAACGACGGTTGCTGGTTGGTTGGCATTGTCTCAGGCTGGTTACCAAGACAAGCTTCTTCCATGTTTTTTGTAGCATGTAGATCTAACTGGACCTGAGTTTCTCTGCAAAAAATTGTTGTTTTCTGTTGTTCCACAAGTAACAGGAAGACACAATGAGTTTTCCATTTTCTCTAAAAAGCTTTGCAGTAAAGACTGATTTGGCCTCCTGCCTGTGGGGCAAAAGAATTCCAAGTCCATTGTTGAAAAGACTGTGAGCCTCCTGGGTTAGCTACCCCAAGAAAAGCGCTGGCCTGGGTCAGGAAAAAGGGGTGCAGCTTTGTTTCCCTTCTCTGAATCCCTGGAAGATTTTATTTGGCTAAGAACGAGCGTATTCTAGGTCACCTCTCTTCATCACTTCCTCTTCACATTTTCACTGCGTGTCTTCTAATCTGATTTTACTGCAAGGCTGGCACTTTAGCCTTCTGTACTTCATTACTTTTGAACCTTCACACACTGAATTTATCATAATTTATAGGCTTACCATTTAAATCTCATATTTTTATAGCCTGAATTTACCATAATTTACAGGCTTACCATTTAAATCTCATATTTTTATATCCTTAAAATCACTGTTAAGTGTCTGTGGTGGTTGGAAAGAAAATGGCCCCCATAGGGAGTGGCACTATTAGGAGGTGTGACTTTGTTGGAATAGGTGTGGCCTTATAGGAGGAAGTGTGTCACTGTGGGGGTGGACTTTGAGGTCTCCTTTGCTCAAACCACTTCCTGTTGCCCGAAAGTCAAGATGTAGGAGTCTTAGCTTCTTCTCCAGCACCACGTCTGCCTGCACGCCACCATGTTGCACTGTGATGATAATGGACTAAGCCTCTGGTGCTGTAAGCCCCCTAGTTAGATGCTTTTTCTTTGTAAGAGTTTCTGTAGCTGTGGTGTCTTTTCACTAATAGAAACCCAGCTAAGACAGTGTCTCTGAGCCCATCATTTCCTCTAAGTCCAGACTTAAATATCAGGTTTCCTGCTATGCATATCTGGTTTTTTTTAACTTAAAAAAAGTGTTTTATTTTTGATCACATGTATGTGTTTGCACGGGGGCATGTGTGTGTGATTGCCTCTGAGGAGCCTAGAAAGGATGTTGGATCTTTGGAGCTGGAGTTACAGGCCATTGTGAAACTGCCTCACATGGGTACTGGGAACAGAAGTGCTCTTAACCACTGAGCCATCTCTCCAGCCCCTCTTTGAAAGAATAAACAGTATCTACTCTTAATGGCTAAACCATATTTCTGGCCCTTGAACATACCAATTTAGAAGACACAGCCGTTTTATTTTTAGCAAAACCAAGCTAGTTTCTTCCCAAACCTCCTTTCTCTTTTATACTTCATCTCAGAATGTGGCACCTTAGCCAGGGAACCAAATATGCTGAGATCACCTTAACTCACCAACATTTTTCAAACCATTCCCTTCCATACCAGCATGGTTCAGAGTCTTACAGGAGATCCATGTAATTAACATATATAAATAGTGTATATTTATAAAAATAACAGATCACTGCAAATCTTCAGTTTTCCTTAGCTTCCTGTCTTATACAGTGAAAATCCCAATCACTGACCTAGCTCCTACCCACCTCTCCGAGGCTCACATTGGTAGTGTGTGTGTGTGTGTGTGTGTGTGTGTGCGTGTGTGTGCGTGTGCATGTGTCTGTTTGTGTATATGTGTGTGTTTGTGTATGTGTGCATGTGTGTGTCTGTATATGTATGGGTGTGCGTTTGTGTATATGTGTGTTTGTGTGTGTGCACACGTGTGTTTGTGTATATGTGTGTGTCCCTGATTCCCAGAATCTTGTGCTATTCTGGCACCTCTGTGCCTTGTCTTGTGTTCTTCCCTCTGTCCTCTGTCTTTGTTTTGCCCAAGTCATTACTATTCCTCTTTCAAGATTATGCTTGGATATTTTTCCCCCAGAAAACCTTCTTGTGACCTTGTCCTCTCCGATTTCCCATAAATTCTGTCATAGCACTTATCTCTTTATCTGTGGCTAGAATCCACTAGAATGAGCTCTTTGAAGGCGTGGGCCAAATCGAAGTTGGCTTTGTGAAAGTATTAGAAGAAATATCTGTTGAACTGATATTTTCTCATCCCCATCTTAAAAAAGAACTCGAACATGCCGGGAAGTGTGTTGACAAAAGGGGAGACCAAGCCAAATCCACAGGTATATCCTAGGCTACCGAGAGCTTTATTGATAAAGGCATCAGGGTTGATAATCTCAATGTTTAACTTGTTCCTTCGTGGGGAGGGAATGAGGTACAGCATTTCAGACTGAGAAGTCCACACGGCGAGAGCTCTACCTGTGTTCTGTGGCGCTGCCTAACTTGGACACTTTTGGCATTACCAGGAAGTGCTCAGCCGGTTTTCTGGAAAGGATAGACCTTGCGGAGCAGGTGTAGTCGGCAATGGATGCTGACAGCAGAGACGGCAGTGCAGCTAACCGGTCCCAGCTCTGGAACATCGGCTTAACTACACTCCGAAAGCCTTTGGCAGGCCGTATACTGGAACGGTCCGACTGTCCGCGTTCTTGGAGAGATGACAATAGGAAAAAGCTGCTTGCGTCCAGCCAGTTTTCTGCAGTTCTGCATTTCATGAGGTTTAACCGCTGAAGGAATTTTGAAGAGAAAACAGAATGTAAGCACACTTAAGGAAACATTGTTGCTAATCCCGATTTTACCCACTTGCAAACTTTGACTAATTTCCCTTCTTTGGGGGTGGGGGGGAAGGAGAAGAGTTAGCAGATCGTAACACACAAGACTGTTCACGTGTCTTCTGTTAGGGAAGTTTGCACATGAAAAATGTCTTCGTGGCTTATAAATACAAGGCTTTTTAGTATTTTTCAGGGAACGGGATGTCATAAAACAGATCCTGCAATTGTTCTCGCGGATCTGCAGTGCAGTACAGAAAAGGTGGTAGCAGTTTAATGTATTAAGAATTTGGGTAAAGATTTATGAAACCTTTTGTAAGATTAATCTATTATTGTTATTATGTTTGTATATGCATGCGTAGAGTATATGTGTGCTTACACGGGTGCATGTGTATGAGCCCGTGTGTGCGTGTGTGTGTGTGCGTGCGTGTGTGTGCTTGTGTATGAGCCCGTGTGTGCGTGCGTGTGTGTGCGTGTACGTGCGTGTGAGCTCGTGTGTGCATGCGAAGCCAGGGGTCAATACTGAACATCTTCTTCCATTGTTCTCCATCTTGCATTTTGAAGTCAGGGTCTCCACTGACCTGGCACTCACTGGTTGGGTTGACTCTGGCTAGGAAGGAGCTCCAGCCTTCTGCCTCTCTCTCCTTTCTCTCCTTCCCCAGAGCGGACATTGTCAGCACTACTGCCGTGCCAAGCTTAGCACCTGTGCGCTGGAGATCCAGACTCAGGGCCTCACGCTCGTGCTGCAAGACTGTTGCTAAATGAACCATATTCCCAGACACTTCTTTTGATAATTTTTCTATGAAAATCTCTAAGACCTAACATTTTTAGAAAACTGAGAGCCCAAAATTTCCCATATAATCTCTATCTCAGGACTTTACCACTGTTCACTGAAGTTAAGGATAGAGGAATCGCCACAACTAGGAAGTTCAAGGATGCAAGTGAAGGAATATCACTTAGGAAATCTGAAATCGTCTAGAATGTGTGTACACATTTTTTAAAAGCCCCAATCACTTCCCAGTTCTAGGAAGATGGAGTTAGGGAAGTTAGAAGGCAAGCCACCTAGAAGTCACTGCCGCTGAAGGAGAGATTGGCTGCGGGGGATGGGAGGTGAGGAGATGGGGGTGAGGGGGTGGGATAGCCTGCAGTCCCCTCCAAGGCATTCGGTGATCTTCCTTTCACCTGGGTTCTACAGTTCTACTTCGTAGAAGATCACTGCCCTCAATTATACTGAAGGTTCGCTCTGGGACCCTTTAAGCCTTGAGGAAATCACTGTGAAGCCCTGTCTGTAGGACGGTCTGAAAGCTCTGAGACCAGTTACAAAAGGAAGCCCGCGAAAGTGGAGTTCTCTCCATGCATATAGATGATCCCACCGGCCTGAAACTACCTTAGTTCTTAAAAACATTAGGAAAGCATTATTTCAGGGTAAACAGAAACAGACTCAAGCATTATCAGTTTGAGATTTGATGAACGTTTTCTTTCAGTCAGATTAGATTTTGGGGGATGAGCATGCAGGTTCAATTTAGATTCTCAAGTGAAAAGGCTGGATAAAAATGCCTGGAGACATTCTTGGCACTGTTTAGGAGCATGAAGAGCCAAAATTTTTCATGAGAAAAAGACAACCTGTTTTCTCAAGATTTCTAGTCCAGCTAGGGAAATTCAAAAATGGGATTCTCACTGTGTTTGATTTCTGCTTTCTGAGACAGGGTTCCATGCAGCTGTTCAACCTCAAACTTACAAAGCGGAAGCTGGGTTTGAACTCCTGACAGACTCCACTGGGATTACAGGCGTGGGCTGCATGCATGGTTCTTAAACAAAGGAGGTGCATTGTTATTTTAAATTAGGGGTGGTGTGTGTGTGTGTGTGTGTTCATGAGTGCAGGTGCCAGACGATGCCAGAGGGGTGCTGGGTGCCTTGGAGCTTGAGTTCTAGGCAGTTGTGACCCATTCTGACATGAGTGCTGGGAACGTGAACTCAGACCCTCTGCAAGAGCAGTGTGTGCTCCTAACCTCTGAAAGGCACTTGCTAGCTCCTCAGTCTGCAGAAGGGGAAATGAAAATAAACACTAGAGGTAAGCATCAGAAAAAAGGATGGTAAGGGTGCTTGCTGCTCCCTGGTTTTCCTTACTTGGGAAGAGAGAAAGATAAAGCGTGTGCATGACTGAGTGTGTGCATGAGTGAGGGTGTGCATGAGTGAGGGTGTATACAAGTGAGTGTGTACATGACTGAGTGTGTGCATGAGTGAGGGTGTATACAAGTGAGTGTGTACATGA
>NW_004949127.1:2601848-2609475 GCF_000317375.1 Microtus ochrogaster | reverse complement strand
AGTGAGTGTGTGCATGACTGTGTGCATGAGTGAGTGTGTGCATGACTGAGGGTGTATACAAGTGAGTGTGTACGTGACTGTGCATGAGTGAGTGTGTACATGACTGGGGGTGTGCACGAGTATGTGCACGAGTGAGTGTGTGCATGAGTGAGTGTGTGTATGACTGAGTGTGTGCATGACTGAGTGTGTGTATGACTGAGTGTGTGTATGACTGAGTGTGTGCATGGCTGAGTTTGTGCACGAGTGAGTGAGTGTGTGCACAAGTGAGTGCGTGTATGACTGAGGGTGTGCATGAGTGAATGTGTGCATGACTGAGCTTGTGCATGACTGAGTGTGTGCATGAGTAAGTGTGTGCACGAGTGAGTGTGTACATGACTGAGGGTGTATACAAGTGACTGTGCATGAGTGAGTGTGTACATGACTGGGGGTGTGCACAAGTATGTGCACGAGTGAGTGTGTGCATGAGTGAGTGTGTGCATGACTGAGGGTGTACAGTACAGAAGCTTATTAGCTTTGTGTTTCCAGTTCCAAAGTGTTTAATGGAAAGAGCAGTTATGTAACCTGTGGATGCTCACATAGGTGGTTGGTGGACGGATTGTGTTCTAAGTTCACATCCAGGGCATGATTCTTAATCCTGTTCACGCTCTCACTCTCCTCCCCCTTCTTGCCTGTCGTGTGGCAGCCATTTCCCCTCAGGTTTACTTCTTTTTTTCCCTATGTTTGTTTGTTTATTTATTATGTATACAATATTCTGTCTGTGTGTCTGCCAGCACGCCAGAAGAGGGCATCAGATCTCATTATAGATGGTTGTGAGCCACCATGCGGTTGCTGGGAATTGAACTCAGGACCTTTGGAAGAGCAGGCAATGCTCTTAACCGCGGAGCCATCTCTCCAGCCCTCAGGTTTACTTCTTTTGCAGCGTTCCCGGAGTTTCCTCATTGCTGCTCCATTTTCTCCTTTTATTGTAATTCATGGCTTTGTTTTTCTTCTGTGAAGAAGCAGAAGTGTTTTCAAAAGACGATTGCCCTTTTCGACCAAAATGGTCGCTTGCTTATATATTCTGGCTCATAATTCTCCAGGAATTTATTATGTGGAAAGTGTTGGAGATGCATGCAAAGTATATATACTGGAATAAAATCCAAGCACGGTGGTAGTATAGAAAAATTAGAATAATTGTAATGTCAAGGAGCAGGGTTAAACACAAGTCGAAAAGTCATATACTGCATATTATTTGGTGGGATACTGCAAAACTAAGTAAGATAATTAATATGTAATGACATATTAATTCACACATTTTTATCAAAATTCATTATGAAACTAAAAATATATTACAAAGTTGTCATCCGCATAAGATAATTAGACTTATATATTTAATGGAAGGCAAAAGAAATGACATAAACACCCATGTGTCTAGCATCTACTTGATTTACTAAAAAAAAGGTCGGGTTGAAACTTTCATGTTGGAGATATTCTAATCAGTGACTCTAACAAAGGCTCATTTAAGATTTATTACCCACCATTCACCATCATTTTCAATAAGCTTAACAATGTCGATTCCCTTTTGATGGAAGCCCTGTAGTAGGCGAATGGCATAAAGAATCATCAGTCTGGGGCTGGAGAATGGCTCAGCAGTCAAGAGCACTAACTGGCTTTCCCAGAAGACCAGAGTTTGTTGCCAGCACCCACAGGTGCCGTCTCCATCTGTTGTTCCTATTTCAGGAGATCCAGTCGGTACCAGGAACTCACATAGTGCACAGACATACAAAACACCCAGGCAGTCAAATGGGATAAAAAATTTAAAAAGGCAAACATTCTAAAAACAAAACAAGAACCTAGCTGGAGGATGGAAGGCCTCTCTAGCTGCCGCGGCCATAGAGTTTACCAAGATGGAGGATGGAAGGCCTCTCTAGCTGCTGGGGCCATAGAGTTTACCAAGATGGAGGGCGGAAGGCCTCTCTAGCTGCTGGGGCCACAGAGTTTACCAAGCTGCAGGATGGACGGCCTCTCTAGCTGTGGCCACAGAGTTTATCGAGTGCTGATCTGGACTTCAAAAGATGTGGAAGATTTAGATAAACATGGCTCAGTCTGGTCTTTAGATCACTTTGCAATGCTTTCCTATTATTGAGGTCACAAAAGAGATTGTGTTAATGTGGTTTCTGTCCATTTGTATTTACCTTATTAGATACTAAAACTAATAAAATATAGCCATTTATTTAAAATGAAGCACATGCGAACAAGGGCTAAGGATATAGCCCCATGGTAGGGTACTTTCTTAGCATACTCAAATCACTAGATCCTAACCCCAGCATGCCAACAACAAAACAGATAGCAGCCTAATAGTGTATTTTAATGAAATATAAGTGTATTTCCCCAAACGGCAACATTTACTTGGGAGAATGATGTGATTTTTACATTTCACTTTATTTTTCCTTTATTTGTCATTTATTTTGGTGTGTGTGTGTGTGCGCGTGCACATGTGCACACTTGTACCACTGCATGCATGTGGTCGTGAAGGTCATGAGGTCATAAAGGTCAGAGAACAACTTGTAGAATTTAGTTCTTGCCTTCACCAAGTGGATTCTGGGGCCTGAACACGAACTTGATTGTCAGACTCGGCATCAAGCACCTTGACCCTTGACCCTCCAGCCATCTCGCCAGCCTGACGTTTTGTATTTTTAATATGTGATTTAATAGAAGATAGCTGGACTCTCCCGTTTGCATTATTAGGATATCACGAGTTACGTAGCATCTGAAAAACTCCTTTGTGCACTTGCAAGGGAATGGAGTGAGAAGACAAACCGGATCTTAGCACCAACAAACATCTTGTTGATAAAACAGGAGAGTGGCGCAGAATTCAGAAGCAGGACGGGAGCTGGGGCAGGGAAGCAAGCGCTTGTGATGGTAGCTGAGAAAGATGTATGTGGTGGAGACGTGCAAGAGCTGTTTCTAGCTGGCAGACTGTCATGTCCTTTTAAAGATCCTAGCACATCTACTTGTGAGGTAGTAGACTCGCTGGCCTCTGCTCGGGCTTTTGAAGGCTTCATGGCAGGAACAACACAGTGAAATTCGTCGTTAGTCCCCGGCTATTATAAAACTCTGTAGCTGGTGGTAGTCTGCGCATTGTTCCGTTCACTCGGTTTATTTAGTGTCGCTATTTTCTGAGGAGATAAGCACTAGTGACAACGGATGAGGAAGGGAGGCGGGCTCCTCGGAGCTCTGGGCTGAGCGGGAGGCTCAGTCGCTAAGTGTCCCCAGTGAGAGCATCAATCTGGACTACCACGGAGGAGGCCACTGATGCCGGCAGGTGGGTGAGGTGGGCGGTTGCTGGGTTGAGTGTAAAACCTTTAAATGAAGTCCCTAATACTCAGTGACACTTTGGGCAGATGTGTGGGACACAGAGAGCCACAGTGAGAACTGCAAGATACGGCTGAGACAGGAACTCGCTCTGTAGGCCAGGCTGGCCTTGAGCTCACAGAGATCCGCCTGCCTCGGCCTCCGGAGTTCTGGGATTAAAGGTGTGCACCACCACCACATCAACTAATTCAGCAGTTTTGAGAAAGTGGACAGGGACTAAAATAATCTCTTTCCTCTACAGCTGTGTCTTTTCCCTGCTCAACCTGGTAGATTTAGACTCAGATTTTTAATCTCTTGGTTACCTCCAACTGGATCACCCTTTTCTGTATTTGTTTTCTTCCGTGACTCAATAACTAGAGTGAAGAGAACGGGCGATTGAGACGATCACAACAGTTTAAACCGAATGCGGAGACCATCTTTACTTGCTGGAAGAAATAGCATTAGAGCCGGGCGGTGGTGGCGCACGCCTTTAATCCCAGCACTTGGGAGGCAGAGGCAGGCGGATCTCTGTGAGTTCGAGACCAGCCTGGTCTACAAGAGCTAGTTCCAGGACAGGCTCCAAAGCCGCAGAGAAACCCTGTCTCGAAAAACCAAAAAAAGAAAAAAAGAAAAAAAAAGAAATAGCATTAGAGATGCGTGCAGACAACCTGTCTCCCAGCACCACCTGCAGGGTAGGGGAAGTCTACAGAGACTGCAGAACATCTGCCAGAGACCTGGGCTGGTACAGGCGGAGGTTTGGGGACGTGCTATGTTGGTTACAAAATCTTAGTGTCCTTATGACCATCCTTGTTGACTTCAGCTTGGGCTTCTGAAAGCTTCAGGGCAGGAGCAATAGAATTAAAATTCATAATCGGTCCCAGGCTCTTATCAGTATTCCTTTGGTGAGCATCTACTTTAGCAGAGTGGAGAATGCAAAGATCAATGACAGCCCCTTGTCCCTACTTGCTCACCTGTGCTCTGAGAACACTTTTAGAACCTTGAGGGGATAGGTAAGCAAGACTGGATTCCATTTAGGGGACTCAGCCTCCTTTGGTGCAGGCTGACCAGAAACGCAATTACTGCATGGTCCTTTCTCCATCTGGCAGGGTGAAGAACAAAGGCCATTTCACAGCCTTGCAGAGTGAAAACGTGAATTATATTTGAGGTTTCTAAAACTCAGGCGTGTACAATGACAGAAAAGAGTCTGCATTGCACGCTACTTCATGTGAACCAACTGAAGATGTTCTTTCCTAAAGTAAGACTCCGTCAAACAAAAATCTCATGGGCACTCTGCTGGTCCTACAAGGGATCCGATGAAAGACACTATATGGTTTACTACAAATGCATGAACTTCAGCTTGAAATCAAGTCTATACTACTAATATGGCAATTTTCTTTTTCTTTGTTAAATCATGCCCTAAGAGGCTAAAACAATTTCTATACATTCCTTCTCTTTTTATAGTCTTGATAACAAGTACAAAATATTTTATTTCTAGTTGTTTTTTTTCCCCTGAGGCCGTCTGTCACCATGCAGCCCAGGCTTTCAACCTGAGACCCACCCGCCTTTGCCTCCATCGTTCTGTGATTGCAGACATGTGCTGCCAAAGCTGGCTCCTTAATTTCTAGAACTTGAAAGGAAGCAAAACAGAGCAGGCATATAAGAAGCAATGTGAGAAAACAGCCTGCATTGTCTTGTTGGAAGCAGAGAGACGTCTTCTGGGGAAGTAATCAAGCAGTAGGACCTGGGAAGCTGGCAAGCTGGCTCAGTGGGTAAAGCACTGGCTGTGAGCACATGAGGCCTGGAGCCGGGGGTATAGCTGTAGAAGATGCTTGCCTGGCAATACAAGGCTCGTGGTCCAGTCCCACCAAGACACACACAAAGACAAGTAAGGTCGATCTGCAGGACCATAGTATTTTCTCAATTCTGAATTTAGAAGAAGAAACAGAAGAATGCACACTCATGCAGAATTTTTAGGGACAGTAATTTTTTCCTCCCATTTGACAATCTCAGGCAAGTGCACCAACTTGTATAGTCACAGGGCAATTATGCACCATCTCCCAAAGTGAAGCACAACCACACCCTCAGCTCAGCTGTGCTGCTCACAGAAGACCCTAGCCTCACAGAGGGAGGGGGGGTGGTCAGAGTCATGGGACCCTCACTGGAGTATCCAGCCACTTCTTCCAACCGGTTCTATACAATTCTGTCCCAACTGCAAGAGGCCCGGAGGTCTCAGGGAGGGACTCGAGCACACATGCTGAGAAGGGCTAGGTGAAGGGCTCAGTCTGCACCGCCACGGGGAAGCCAGCTTCCAGACCATGTGGTGGGTGAAGGCCACCCCTGCTCCTCAATTTAAGCCCTTATTTAGGTTCTGTTAAGTCTCATAAGCTCATTGGCTCCCCAGGGTGAACTCTGGTAGAATCAAAGAATTTGAGTTTGTGATTGGGACCTTGTGAAGATGGGGTAGACATTGCTTAGTCCCCCCAGGGTGAAAATTCTCTCAGTACATATTTTGTCTTTTTTTTCCCTAGGCATTTAAACTCTCAAGTGAAGACTCAGGCTGAGTCAAAACTCCAATTACAGCATGTTCAAATGTCACACAAGTTATGAAAGCAATGATATAAACGAGTGAGAAGAACGACACTGTCAGAGGCAAGGGGACGTTACATCGTCCCGAATTTCTCTAAGTGCAGTCATGTCTACCAAATAATTTAGTATACAAATACACCACAGGTTTCTCCTCAAAGCCGACTGACTTCAGATGCTAAGGGTGAGTAGAATAATCTACACGTTGAGTTCCTTAAAGGGATACTCACGTTAAGCTATGGGAACTAGAATGCTTCTTGTCCAATTCCTTCCTACGTTAAGACTGAAGTAACAAAAGAAACCAAATGACTTGGTCAAAGTCAGAAGAAGGCAGAAGTCAGATGTGGAATCAAATCTTGGATCCCAGGCTAGACTGTCAATCATAGTACTTTGTATGTGATTGTAAATTCCCAGGGACCTCAATGAAAAAGGAATTTATTTGGGTTCTGTGCTCCTTGATAAACCTTACAGACTTAATATGAATAATTTCTCTTCAGTGGGCTCCAGCACTTGCTAAGTGACCTGCTTCTTTGGGGAAATTTGGGGGATCAATAACGGGAGCTTGTGGACAAGGGTGTTTTGTGATGTTGCTACTGTCTTAACTCTTTACGGTGAGACAGACAAAAATCATTTTAAAAACAAGAACATACTCTCATTTTTCTCAAATCATACGACATAATAAAAAGCAAGTGGAAAGCTTTGCTACCCGTGTTGAGCAGGTCTTCCACCCTCTGCAGTCACGTAGCATATGGTATCCCCACCTTGTTCAGTATTTAACCTCACAATTTATTGCTAGGTGTCTTGGCAGCAAGCTGTGCGAGCTGAAGTGGAGTCTGATTGACTTAATTAATGTGGTGGCAGCTTGGAATGTTGTCCAGCTGCCAGAGAGAATTATGTTTGTTTGCTTTGGGCCCAAGTGTGAAATGGCTGGCTGTTGATTTCAGAAGTGTGAGAGTACATTTTTATATCTCACACAAATGAATACATTTTTTGTACCCTACACATTTGGGGAAATGCTAAAATTCATTGGGTAATATAATGCTGTGTACCTCTTGTGTGGCAGAAAAGGAACAGTGGAATTCTGCCGGAGAGTTTGACTTTGCGTTGGTACAAGAGAGTGAAAACAGGTGGCTTATGGCCACGAGCAGCAAATAAACCATCTGAAATTAGTTCGCCGGGCCTAAGGCTTTAAAGACTAACATTAAAAGCAAGTTTTCTCAACTAGAAGAGACCAACTCTGGTAATGATGAAATAATCCTGAACGTAAGAAACGTAGTTTTAGAGCTCCCTCCAAAGGAATGGCTCTAGGGTTCGCCGTGGGCTTTGTGGAGTGCATGCGTGTCTTCACCAAGCACAGCCCCTACTCACTGTGCACTCCTTTGCCTACGGTGACTGATGCGGTGACCGGTGACCCTGGTGCTGCCTGCTTGTCATGCATGGCAGTATGGATTTTGAAGCTTGTTACTTGTATCTCAAGGGAGTTCTGTAACCCAACAGACAAGAGCTGACATTAGACTAACAGTCCTAAGGACCATTGACGGTGGTAGGCAGGATTACTCCTAGAGTATTCTTCCCAGTGCTATTTTATCTTAAGATACATCAACAAAAGCACAGTGGTGATGTGGGAGTGTCATATATCAATCTGTTGATTTCATTGGTTAAGTAATAAACAAACTGCTTGGGCTCATAGCTTAGAACATAGGTGGGTGGA
>NW_004949127.1:2582830-2598883 GCF_000317375.1 Microtus ochrogaster | reverse complement strand
CAAGCGGTGATTAAATGAACACAGTGTCCGTGTAATTATTTCGGGTAGAGCTAGCCATGTGGGCGGCCGGGTGCCGGGACGCAGCCTGCCGCACCTATTTCTACACAGTGGATTAATAAAATGAATATTTAGAATATATAAATACATTTCCTGGAATTTACTGTTCTGAAAACTTTAAAACAGTAAAACTAAGAGCAAATTATATGAAGAAAATTCTGTCTCTGTCTCTGTCTCCTGCTCACTGTGTGTTGCTGGGTATTAAACCCAGGACTTTACTCATGCTGGGCAAATGCTATTCCAGATGATCTACTTCATTGTTAGTAATAATGAACTATAAGCATGCACTATTACATTTAGTTTGAACTTCACTTTATTAGGAGTTGGGGGAAAGGTCATGTTTTTCTAGTCAGCTACTGACTGGAGAGTTTTGTTTTTTGTCATCTGGGGAGAGGGACCCTCAATCGAGAAATGCCTCCGTCAGGTTGGTGCGCTGTTTGATTAATGTTCCCGAGTGAGATTGGTCTGTAATTCTCTCTCTTAGTAACGTCTTCATGTGGTTTGGGTATCAGAGTATTTGTAGCCTCACAAAAAGAGTTTGGCAGTGTTCCTTCTGTTTCTATTGTGTGGAACAATTTGAGGAGTATTGGTATTGATTCCTCTTCGAAAGTCTTGTAGAATTCTGACATGAAACCATTTGGCTCTGGGCTTTTTTTTGGTTGGGAGACTTTTGATGGCTGTTTCTATTTCTTTAGCAGTTATAGGTCTATTAATTTTGCTTATCTGGTCTTAATTTAATTTTGGTAAGTGATATTTATCCAAAACATTGTCCATTTCCTTTAAGCTTTCCAAATTTGTGGAGTACAGGTTTTCAAAATATGACCTAATGAAAATCTGTATCTCCTCTGTGTCTGTTGTTATGTCCTCCTTTTCATTTCTGATTTCGTTAATTTAGATATTCTCTCTCTTCCTTTGGTTAGTTTGGATAAAGGTTTGTCTATTTTGTTGATTTTCTTGAAGAACCAACTCTTTGTCTCATTGATTCTTTGTATTGTTTTCTTTGTTTCTATTTTGTTGATTTCATCTTTCAATTTGATTATTTCCTGCTATCTAGTCCTCGAGTGAGTTTGCTTCTTTTTATTCTAGAGTTTTCAGGTGTTCTGGTATGGGATTTCCCAGCTTCTTTAAGTAGGTATTTAGGGTTATGAACTTTCCTCTTAACACTGCTTTCATTGTGTCCCAAAAATTTGGGTATGTTGTGTGGTCATTTTCATTGGATTTTAGGAAGTCTTTGATTTCTTCCTTGACCCATTGATGATTCAGGTGAGCATTGTTTAATTTCCATGTGTTTGTGGGCTTTCTGGAATTAGTGTTGCTGTTGGATTCTAATTTTAAGCCATGGTGATCTGATAAGATACATGGGGTCATTCCAATATTTTTGTATCTGTTAAGGTTTGTTTTGTTACCTAATATGTGGTCCATTTTTAAGAAGGTTCCATGAGGTGCTGAGAAAAAGGTATATTCTTTTATGTTTGGATGGAATATTCTATAGATGTTCATTAAGTCCATTTGAGTTATAACATCTGTTAGTTCCCTTATTTCTCTGTTCATTTTCTATCTGACAGACCTGTCCAGTGGTAAGAGGGGAGTGTTGAAGTCTCCTACTATTAGTGTGCTGTTGATAGGAGCCAACCTGTCTCTTTTTGTTATGAAGTTTTTTTAATAATTAAATATTTAAGTGCCATATCCCCCAGATCTCTGAGCAGTTGAGGGCTGTTTATCGGGTATAACTACAGAATAGAATCTGCCTGGAGAGCTAGGTCTGAGCTTGACTGTACTGGCTCTCAACTTAACAGGTAACATTTACACTCATAAAAAGACAGAAGAAAAAACTGCTTACAATAGAAGGTTAATGGCAGAACTGACAATAGTAGAGAATAGCTTAATATATTTTAAGACTGGGTTGGATTAAGAGACTTAAAACTACATACCGATTTAAAACATGAGACTTATTGCTTTTTAGTGTAGAATGAGATACAATGAACAGACAATTATAATATTTAACAGTTAAACATAGGTGCATTTAAGTTACATGTATGCACACACACAGTGAACAGGAATTGGGCGAAGTGGATGCTCTCAGTGGGCCCTACCAAAAGCATGCCACTGCACAAAACACACATGTAACAGTCAGCAAGAGGAATTTAGTGACAAAAACACGGGTATACCTCAGTAAAGATAGCGGGACTTGGTCACCTGACCTGGCTCTCAATTAAGATGGCAGTGAAGTCACCTGACCTCAGTTAAGATGGCAGTAAGGTCACTTGTTGTATGGAAAAGCCATGTTTTTTGAGCTGCAGGAGTTTTAAACATAATAACAAGAGAGACCTTGAGGCATGATCCGCCTTGTGGCTGAGCTGCTGTGCCACAAGCCACAGTGGGGAACAAAGGCTGGAATTGAAAACAGCTGCCTCGTGGATCCAACCAATCTTGTTGGCAACAGTAGCAATGGCAGGGATAGTCTGAGCAAGAGTGGAGCCTGCAGGACACCAGCGGAGCATTTACAGGTGGGTCACTGATAGTTTGAGGGTTTGTGCCACAGTTGAAAACGTGAAAACCCACGAAAACCTTGTTTTTTCTCCTTTCTTTTCTTTTGGAACGACAAAAAGGAGAAAAAAATCTGAGGGACCCTGGGCCCCAAATCAAATGCACCGCACAGTGTGTGCGGTGCTTGCGAGGGAGGACTGACCCTGGGTTGTCTGGTCATGGCTTTACCTATGGAAAGCAACCAGAGATGAATGTCAGCGAAGGGCTCAACCATAGCCGTGAAGGCTGCAGGTGGCTGGAAGGGGAGAAATCACCACTGAAGCTGCTGGTGTGCACAGAGGTAGGTGTTGAGGCAGATACAACGCAGAGCTATTGTAAAGAAACCTGGTTTCAGAGCATAGGATTCCATGTTTCCTCAGCTGGCCCACCTGCGGGTGGAAGGGAACGTGGAGAGCCTGTCTGAGTCACGAGCACCAAATGTTATGGTAAAAATAAAATGGCGCAGGTCCCTGAGTGGCGGCATGAGACCACAGCTGGCCACAAAGGCAGCCGCTCCCAGGCAGGGAGCTATGTGGCAGGTGTAAGACATAAATGGAGGGGACTGGAGAGATGGCTCAGAGGCTAAGAGCATTGCCTGCTCTTCCAAAGGTCCTGAGTTCAATTCCCAGCAACCACATGGTGGCTCACAACCATCTGTAATGGGGTCTGATGCCTTCTTCTGGCCTGCAGGCATACACACAGACAGAATATTGTATACATAATAAATAAAATATTTTTTAAAAAAGACATAAATGGATAGGCACACACCGTACAGAGTGAGGCTGTATATATATTTAGTGGATTATGGAAGGGAAGGGGAAAGGAGAGAAAAGGAGAAGGGGGAAGAGCAGAGAGAGGCAGAGAGAAAGAGAGAGAGAAAGAAACAGAGGGTGAGGGGGAGAAGAGAAGTGGGGAGAAGGGAGAGAGACAGAAAGGAAGGAGCTCAGGCTGGAAGCAGAAGGAAGATGTGCTTCCCTCAGCAGACAGGGGAGGGAGTGAGTGGGGCTTGTCTCTTAAAGGGACAGGACAGACCATGACACTAAACAGGATAAATTTCAAAATGTAATATTTGAGGAGAAAAGGAACACCGGGAGGTAGAATGGAGCTGTGTTCAAGGGGATAAACAGATTAAGAAATGGAACAAAGGGAGAGGTGACCTCAGGTTAAGACTGCACCCGGCTAAATTTCTAATTTGTGGAAAGGAATTAAAGAAAAACTTAGAGCTATGCCTGGTGGTGCATGCCTTTAATCCTAGTCTGGCAAATCTCTGAGGTTTAGGCTAGCTTGGTCTACAGAGCAAGATCCAGAAAAGCCAAGCTGAGACAGAGAAGGAAACCATTGAATATAGAAAGCTGGTGAAGATTTAATTGGACGAGGGGGCCGTGATCCAGCCCCAACCAGCAGCAGAACTTGGCAGCTTTGGCCACGTGGTTCTGGAGTCAAGGTCAGAAGAAAGGAACTGTGGGATTTCCCTCCACAGCTGAGGAAAGCTGCTGTGTCAGGAGCGTCCCTGAATGGAAGCCTAGAGAGGCCACCATGTGAAGCTGTGAGGGTGAAGCCTGGATTGTCTTGGGGACCCCAAGATGTTGGAGATGCTGGAACCGTGGGATTCCTGCTACCTGAGTGGAACCAGCCCAAGAGAAAGACGTGTGTTGCAGCCAACAGAGACGAAAGGAGTCGGAGATCTGAAGAGCAGCACTGTGACATCAGACACGGAGACGCAGAGACTGGAGTTCGCCCCACTGGGTTTTGGTCTTGCTTTGGTCCTTACTAAGTTCCCTTCCCTATGTTCTGGAGTGGTAAAGTATATCCTGTGCCATTATGTATTGGAAGTATGCGATCTAATTTTTTATTTTGATTTTATAGGGATTACAGTTAAAAGAGTGCATGAATCTCAGAAGAGACTTTGAACTTTAGACTTCTAAATATTGTTGAGACTGCTATAGACTGTGGGGACTTTTGAAGTTGGACTAAATGCATTTTGCATTATGATATGGCTATAAGCCTTTGGAGGTCAGGGAGTGGAATGTGGCGGTATGAAAAAAATGACCGTCAAAGGAAATGGCAATATTAGGGAGTGTGGCCTTATTGGAGTAGGCGTGGTCTTATTGGAGGAAGTGTGGCACTGTGCAGGTGGGTGTTGAGGTCTTATATATGCTCAAGCCACGTGCAGTGTCTCACACCTCTCCTGTTGCCTTCACATCGAGATGTAAAACTCTCAGCCGTTTATCCAGCACTACGTCTACCTGCACACGGCTATGTCCCACTGTGATGATAATGAACTAAACCTCTGGAACTGTAAGCCACCCATTATATGCTTTCCTTTATAAGAGTTGCTATGGTTATGAATCTCTTCACAGCAGCAGAAACCCTAATTAAGATACCACTGCAGAAAAAAAAATTTCTAACCAAAGTTACAGGGGCATCAATTCAAACACCCAGAAAGCAGTTTGGTAGCCTGACCATTCAGCAAAACAACAATAAGATTCCCTCCAGGGTCTATAACCCCCCCCCCCATTCAGGGACCTCGCCACATAAACTTTGACATTAATGTAGCAAGGATTTTTCATGGATGCTAAACTCAGAAAAGGTTTTAACAAAATTGATATCATCTAATAAACACTTAATGAGATGTCCTAAAATTCTAACATTAGTAGATTAAGACAACAATGTTATAGGTTTGCAAAACATATGAAAACTGTGTACTTCTGTGTAGAAAATACATCAATGAAGGGAGATTACATAAGCAAATTCTGTGGCATAGTTCCTGCGTTCTCCAGTTTACCTTGTGGATAGGTCTGGTTGCTCCTAAGATCTTTACTGCTTAGTTCATAAATTAAATCTTTGATCAGTTTGAACTAATTTTTGCTTATAATATGATAAGAGTATAACTCTATTCTTTTGCAAATAGATATCTTGTTTTCTTAGTAACATTGATTGAAAACAAATGTTCTTTTCCAACTGTCCTGTCTGTCCACAAGCAGCTGACCATAGATGTTGATTCTCAATTTTATTCTGTCAGTCCAAAATTACCAAAACTCTGTTGCGATTACTGGCAACAGTGAAAAAGTGATTCTCCTTTTTTTGAGGCAGCTTTTTACTTTGTAGTCCAAGCTGGCCTTGAACTTGCAATCCTCTTGCGTTAGACTCCTGAGTACGGGAGTAAAGCCACGTGTCACCAAACCTGGTTTACAATAATGCTTTATCCAGCACAGCTCCTGAGACGGACCTGTCTGGGCCAGGGAGGAAATGAAGAAATGACAAACAGACTTGAGAAGAACTGACTTCCATTGGGACTCTGTGTGGTCATTGAAACGCCCCTGAAAGCCAAGGGAGTCAATTGTATAAACAGTTCCTGGAGTGTGTGGCAAGCTACTGAATGGAGAAGCATAAGTTCAGGAGGCTTCTCCTTGACCAGTCTCACCTCATGGATGCAATTACCTGGTAGCATTTAAAACATTTTTAAAAAATTTTCTGTGCATTGATGTTTTGCCATGGTTGTTGGATCCCCTGGGACTAGCATTATAGACAGGTGTGGGCTGCCGTGGGGGTGGGAACTGAACCCCAGTCCTCTGGAAGAGCTGTCAGTCATCTCTCCTGTCCCACGTTTAAGACCTTTAAAGCATTAAAAGCAAACACGAAACCCCTTTGGCTGGGTGCCTCCTCCATCCACAGGCACATTTGGCTGCCTTTTTTTTTTTTTTTTTTTTTTTTTTTGCCTCCTGGCACTTGGCATTTATAAATGGGAAATACTAATTGAATTCAGTTGGTTATTTAAAAAGAAGACATTGTGGTTGTTTAAATAAGAACGGTCCCTGTAGGTTTGAATATTTGAAGACTTGGTCCCCAGTTGGTGACTGTTTGGGAAGGATTTCGAGGTGTCCATGGAGAAAATTTGTCACCAAGGGCAGGTGTTGAGGTTTCAATAGACTGGCACCATTCTCATCCGCCCCTGAAACCATGAGCCCCAAATTCATGCTTGCTTTTACAAGTTGTCCTGGCCATGGTGTTTTATCACAGCAACTGAAAAGTAACTAAGACAGACGTGACTGTTGGGACCGTTTGGAGTCCTGGCCTCCAGCTGCTCTTCCCTGCTAGAGATCTTTACTTTCCTTCTGATTTGAGTTACTGAAAGCTGTGTCAAAGTTGTTTACCAGCTCTGCTTCACGAGCCCGTGTTGCCTTGCCTTGAGGATCAGAGGATAAGGTTTTCACCTGTTGGCCCACCTGACTGTGTTGGGTATATAAGCCTCTGTGGTGCTATTGAAGAAAGGGCTTCTTACCAGTGACTAGAGGTTCGTGTGTGTTTCAACCTCCAGCCCCTTGCCTGAAGCTCGGGAACTGTATGGTAGCGCAGACAGGCATTGTGCGCTGCACGTGAAGTCGGTAGCTGTATGAGTGTGGATCCAAGAGGAATTAGAGGACTGGAGGTAAATATGTTCAAAATACATTGCATGAATGTATGAAATTCTCAAAGTAATAAGACTGTGTCTTCTTCAAAAGAATGTTAAGAGTTTTGTTCTGGATTTTCCAAGTCAGCTCTAAATCCAGTGACAAGGAACAGTGAAGCGAAGGACAACAGACACAGAATAGGAGCAGATGATACAATGCTGGTGGTTAGGAACTGAATGACACCGATGAATGACAACGTGCCAAGAAGCCAAGAACCACCAAAGCTGGAGAGGTGAGGAAGCAGTCACTGTGCCTGCTGATGGAGAAGGCACCCGGCTAAAGGTTTTTGGTTTGTTTGTTTTGAATGCTTTAAAAGTTGTAGATGCTTCCTGGTAATTACATCCATGAGGTAAGGCCGGTCAGGGAGAAGCCTGACACACACTCCAGGACCTGCTTAAACAAATGACTCCCTTGGTTTCCTGGGGCGTTTCAATGACCACCCGGATTCCCCAAGGAAGTCAGTTTTTCTCATGTCTGTCATTTCTTCATTTCCTCCCTGGCCCAGACAGGCCCATCTCTGGAGCCGTGCTGGACAAAGCATTATTATAAATGTTTGACAGATACCAGGTAGACATTGCCTAGGCTCCGGGTCTGGCAGAGTGCAGGTTGCTGAAGAGGGGCCACCTCCAGCACCCCGACTCGGGGCCCACAACTGCCCAGTCATTGCTTGGAGCTGGTTCCCCCTCCCCCAAATATAACAGAAAATTTGTCAAGCTAAACTGAAGTTATATTGGGAACACACTGGGTTGGGATGGATTAGGGGCCTTGACCATGTATCCATTCCTCATGTTTTTCTGGTTACTTTTTTTTCTAAGTGGTTGACTTCATTGTCCCCTTTCCTGCAAGGAAGGGCGGGCCTCCGGAACATAGTACGAGAACCAAATGAATTGCAATGCCGTCATCCTACATCCCAGGTTTCCCAAACTCTCCCCAAGGCACCGACGTAGAACTACCCATCTCCAGATTTCTTTCACCCGAAGCTCAGGATTGCACTCCTCCTTCCCATTTTCTCATCCTTCGCTCTTCTTACTTCCCTTCTCTCGTGGTCCCCGAAGTCAGTGTCCGTCTTCCTTGCCCTGTTTGTATCCCTGTTAGGTGCCATTTTGCCGAATCCTGCCTGGCTCTAGGGACTTGCTCTAATTAGAAACGGTGAAAAGCTGGGATCAGGTGGGCGGTTGGCCTCTGATGGAGAAACTGCAACTCCCTGGAGTTCATCATGTTGATCATATGCAGTTGAACAGAGGCAAGGGGTCATTGCATACAGCTGAAGAAGGACATGGGTAATTACATAAGATAACCAAGGAAGCAGTGTTTTCATATCCAGCTAAAGAAGCAAGTGGGCTTAGTTAATCTCAGTAGAAACAGTCTCTGTAGCAGAGACCCAAAGGAAGGCCTCGCCATTTCCCTGAGCCTGTGGCTGTGGGACGGGGCCTCGCCATTTCCTCAAGCCTGTAAACTTGACAAGTCTTTAAACTAGCTCTTGAGTTGGGAAGACACAGCTTCAACCTGGGTCACACCTTCTGCTGGGCCTAGAGGAAGGAAATTTTGGCTCTTTGCTTGCCTCTCACCTTGCTGGCAAGTCCATTCCTTCACTGCATTACAGTCTACTTCTTTGGAATTCTAGCGTGCACTGAAAACCAGCTGAGATGTCCCAGTCTCGTGGACTGAGCAACTGCTGGATTCTTGGGCTTTCCGTTCATAGTCGGCCATTGCTGGGCTAGCTGGACTGCAGCTCGTGAAACATTCATATATATACGTATATATTCATTCTAATATACACATGCATACGCATATATATTATATATAATATATATGTATATATATTCATTCTGTAAGTTCTGATACTCTAGAGAACCCTGACTAACTCAGATTTTGGTACCAGGAGTGTTCCAGAGCAACAAAAGTAGATGATGAACCTTTAGAGGATCTGGGATGGCTTCTCAGTTTGCCAGCACTCACAGTAGCCCAGTAGCTCTCTAGTTAGTGAAGCCTCTCCTGGGAGCTCAGAGGACTCAAACTTAAGAGAGAAGAAATGCATTTGATTCTTTAGATTTATCAGTTGCGGGTGGTGATGGATTTATGGACTCTGTATGTGAAACTTTGGACAATTTTGGAAAAATTCAGGAAGGTGATGGTGCTGGTTGGTTGCTTTTAGTATTTCTGGACAAACTGACAAAGGATAGGGATGAACTGAGTGATAAAACGGACCAGATCCAGATGTGTATGAGTCTAAAGATTTCCGAGTGTGTCCTGGCAGAGAGTCTCTCCAGCAGTCACACAGCCCAAGTTGCAGACAATCAAACTGAAGTCCTATTATAAGGTTGCCTGAATCACAATGCATATTCAAGTTCCAGACTAGTTAAGGTAGGGGCACTAATGGGTAAAGAATGGAATCCTGTAGCCTGTCGTGGGGATGTGTGGGAGGATATCACTGGAGCTAAGAACTCTGAATTCGCAGTCTCGAGGGTTTCGCTGACCTGAGGAAGTAGTACCCTCAGCCCTACCCCTTGAAATATTGTGTGAGAAATTATGTCCAAATCTAGGCTAAAAATTACCTTCCATAGTTCCATGTAGTTTACAAATGCAGGGGTGCCCTCCCTGGCCAGGGCGAGGAGGAGGTTCTGGGTCGGAGTCTTTTCTCTAATGGTCCAAAATTAAGTAGCAAGCTTTCAACAGAGGACAGGTCTGCAAGCCCTACAGCCAATAGCATGTTCGCTGGGAAAGCTGAGATTCCACTCAGCCCCCTTCAGACACAGACCAGGATTGCTCCTGTAGAACTACTCCCTGCCCAAGCTGCCTCAGTCTTTCAAAAGAGACTTCAAAAATATTTTGTACATATGTGAATTGCATTATAAAAGACTAGCGGATATTTGGAGAAGCCTACACACTTGGCAAACAATAGTAGTGAAAAGGAATTAAATTTATTTGAGCTGCATATAGAACAGTGCTCAAATGAACACGGGCTGCGAACCACTAATTTTTGATACTACAAACTGTGCCCAGATAATGTTTAGGCTAAGGACTTGGCATCTTTTCCTGGCTACAAAAGAATGTTTAGCATTCTACACATTATTTTTTTTGTTAAAACATATCAGTCACATTTATTGCTGCTTAAGAATCTGGCTAGCGTCCTGATACTGTTTTATTAGATTGTCACACATCTCTATGCTTAGTGGATTTTTTTTTTTTTTTGAGATGGAATTTCTTTGTGTAGCTTTGGAGCCTGGCTGGCCTCGAACACTCAGAGATCTGCCTGCTTCTGCCTCCCCAGTGCTGGGATTAAAGGCATGCACCACCACTGCTCGGCTGTGGAATACATATTTTTTTAATATTAAAACTTTTCCGTCATGGCTTCAACCCAATTCTAGTAATGCAGGTAACTTAAAAATGTTTATTTTACTAATTAAGTTTCCATAGCACTCGCATTACATGGTTATTTATTAAGGCATTTGAGTTAGCAGCTGCTGTGAATTAGCAATTGCGTGCTGCTCTTCTGCGTGTGAAATCTAATACATTATTTTCACTATTAAACTTTGGCATCCCCATAAATCTCATTTTTTATAGCAACCACCAATTCTCTTTCAGGAAATAGTAATTTTTCTGTTTATTTCAAAAGAGTTTTAGGCTTGAGTGGGTACTGAATAACCTATAAAGAAAAACTATGTGCAAGACACAATATTTTCTTCAGAAGTTACCCAAAGAAAAAGGGGGGGAGGGCAACATATCCTGTGCTGTTTCCATCCACTCAGTACATCTTCCAAAGCAGGCGTTTGAGAGTCTGCTGTTAGTCTACATGGGGCTACAACGAAGCAAGTTATAAATCTACTTCATCACAACATAACCCACACTGTGTGTAAAACAGAATTCTTTATCAGTTATTTACACTTTTGATCCAGGGCTCTTGCTGATTTTGATACTCGCTCAGCTTTTGGAGGAGCCCCATATGGGACTGTAGTCTAATCACCTACTCTGACCATTTGCCCTCCAGTCCAAGCACCTGCACCCGCTAACTGGGGACTATTGCACCATACTTTGCGGAAAGGGAAGAACGAGCTTATGCTCGCGTCTGGTCTAAGCGCTTTCTTCCACGCTGTACACCTCTGATCTCAATTTCCTGCCCACAGCCACCTTCCCAATAAACTTGAGTGGGACATTTAAAATCTTCCGCCCTACTTAGCTCCTCCTACCTGCCTTTTACCTCCACCCCAACGAACCCCAGTTCCTCTTCCCAGTTCCTCCAGCAGCACGGGAAACAGGCGCCTGTGTATCTCCAGTACTTGCAGAACGAAGGCTGCCGCAGCCTCCGCGGCCCAGCGTCCCTGGCCCTTCCGACTCCGCGCTCGCACCGCCTCCCGATCTGCCCTAGGGCGCTTCCCCGCCAGTGCCTTGGCCGGCGTCGCCACTTCCGGATCCCCGGTGCCTCCGCTTTACCGGTCCGTCCCTCGCCCCGAGCGCTTCGCAGCGGTCGGCCCGAACCCCGAACGCTACGGCAGCGGGGATGAGGGCCTAGGGAAGTCGGCGTCGTCCCAGGCAGACGCTGAGTCGCCGTTCCGCCCAGACAGCCTGTCGGACCGCGAAGCGGGCACACGCGGAAGTGGCGCGGAACGCGAGCGGCGCGGCGCGGCCAGGTGCCCGGAGGTGGAGCTCGCGGGAGCCGCGCTCGGTGGCGTGTGCGGCTACGGGGCGGGGGCGCGGCTGCGGCGGGCCGGACGCCAGCTCGGCTTCTATGGCCGGAGATCCGGCTGCGTTCCGGGAGTCGAGCGCCTTAGGGGCCGGCTGGGCTGCAGAACAACGGGCGTGAAGGGGGTCGTGCTCTCCTCCCACGCCGGGGGACCGTCACCTGCCGTCGCCGCCCCCTCCCCCCACTACAGGCCAGGTGAGGCGCGCGGTTAGCGGGGAGGTGGCGGCCGGACGCGGAGGGCCGCTCGTCGGCCTCACCAGCCCTCCCGAGAAGTGCTTTTCCATTCGCTGCCGGCCGATTCAGATACTTATATTTCTGTCTTTTCCCCTTTCAGGATCCACCGTTGACTCCTAACTTTGAAGATGCTGGAGTCGTACGTAACTCCAATTTTAATGAGCTATGTGAATCGCTATATCAAGAACTTGAAGCCTTCGGATCTCCAGCTTTCACTATGGGGTGGGGACGTGGTTCTCAGTAAACTCGAATTAAAGTTAGATGTTCTGGAACAGGTATGTCGTACAGCTGTCATTGGCAACATCTCCGGCTCTGTAGACATGATCTGTTGACTGTGTTTTGAATGACAAGTTTCCTGCTAGTATGTATTGGCTACTGGGTAGCTAGAGGCTTCTTAAAGCAAAGAAAGAGGCTTTCTGCTTAGTGAGGGTTTTATTCTATTAGGATTCCCGAAGGTTTCCAGCTGATAGGAAAACAGTTGTGTTCTTACTAGCAGAATTTTTCATCCTGTTTACTCAAGCATTGCCAGATATGCGCAGGCACAATTTCAGATGAAGCTGGAAGGCATTTCATTCTTGTTCTACTTTTGGGCCAGTGGAAGAGTGTGAAAGGCAGCAAGCTCCTTTTTACCAGGAAAAATGACATTACCGATGGCATCCTCAGAGACTGAGTAGACACAGATTGAGAATGATGATAAAATTGGAAACATCTTTATTAATCACCTATTTTAGCATTGAAATGATCTGATGCAAATGAACTGTGACTTCAGAGTTCACGTATTAATTCACTTACCACACTTATCAGTAACATATGCCAAGTACTTTGGTTCTGCTTGAGGGTACAGATTATCTGTGGAAGCTGAAGGACCAGAGACCAGCTGCTCTGTAGGCGATAGGGAGACTTGATCTGATGGGGTGATGTGTGCTCTGTCATGTTATTGGACAGTCTAGACAAAGCTCCAAGAAACTCAGATCCTTCCTCATTCCTCCTCGGGCTCAATGGGATGTCTTATTTTCATTTGCTGTTTTTTTTTAGAAATGATAGCAAATCCTAAGTATAATAATACAACTTTAGGTACAGATGTATCTGTGAATTTACCATCAAGATGGAGACGTGGGATATTTCTAGCTCCCTACAAGGTTCTCCTGTGTAGCTCACACACCTGACCCCTAAGACACTGCTAATCTCACTTGTGAATTTTTGTTTTACGCGTTCAGAGGATTTGATTTATGAACTCATGCAAGCTGGTCAAGTGTTCTGCTCTATATACTGGCAGTTTTATTTCTGTCAAAAAGTGTTTTAATTTATTATTTGTGTATTTACGTACTGTTGAGGCTCAACTAAATTGGAGTGATTTCTGAGTTCTGTTTAGCATCCTTGATTAGCCCACGTTGTTGAGTCAGCAGTAGTTCTTGGTATCCAATCATGGTATAGATGGCCACAATTTAGCTGCTTGGTTGGTGGTGTAGGTTTCAATCCCAGCACTCAGGAGGCAGAGGCAGGTGGATCTCTGTGAGTTCTAAGGCCAGCCTGGTCTACAGAGTGAGTTTCAGGATACTAGGGCTGTTACACAGAGAAACCCTGTTTCAAAAAACAACAAAGAGTGCCACAATTGATCTGTTCTATCTGTAGAACGTTTGGTTGTTTATATTTTTGGCTTTTACGAAGAAAGTGCCTATGAACATGCTTAAATGTACATAAACAGTAGGATTTTTTTATATACATAAGCAGTAGTTTCCCTTACATACATACCTAGGAAGTAGGCATATGTTTGGTTTTTAGTATGTATTGCTAATAGTTTAATGGTATATTAATAAGAGTGTATTAACGGTCATACTATGGTGGTTTTAATTATTTCACATTTTTATTCCTACTTGGTATGTTTGTTGCTTTGAATTTTTGGCTTCTGGTGGATGTGTAGTGATATGCCATTGTATTTTCTTTGAATATCCCAAATGGCAAGTCATTTGGATATCTTTGCTAGATTCTGATTTTTTTTTTCTTTTTGAGACAGTAGGGGGAAAGATGAGAATATTTGCCCTTTCTAACTTCTGTGTGGGAATTTATTTTGTTTAAGTTGTTTGGTTCTGGGTATTGAATCCAGGAGCTCACATGATTAAGCTTGCCTTCTGTGCCTAAGCTATACTTCTGGCTCCCATTTTGTATCTGGGAAATGAGGTCTTTGTCAGATATGCATTAATATATCATCTTCCAGTTTGCTTGTTGCTTTTACTTTCTTAAAGGCATAATGATGAATAGAAGTTCATAAATTTATTGTCCATTATATCAGTGTTTGCCTTTGTGCTTAGGACTATTCCTATCCTGACTAAGAGACCTTTGTTTTTCTAATTTATCTAAAAGATTTTGGTAGGTTTCTTCAGACTGATTGCCTATGCCATTATAAGTAATGCTACTTTTGGATCTTTTAAGCCAGTTTTTAAAAAATTGGTATATAATGTGCTAGATACCATTGATGCTTTTAGTTTATTTTTATAATTGCATGGCTAGAAATTTAACAAAATGTGGAGCAGATGTGAAGAGACTGGACTTTGAGATGACAGCCGGCAGGCGCTGGTTCTCTCATCTAGGCGTGGTCCAGGTGATGGAACCGAGGTCCTCAGGCTCACCTGGGCCAGCGCCCTCACCTGCCGAGCCCTCGTGCCCACATTCCACTAGTATTTATTATTTTGTGATATGAGTGTTTTGTCTGCATGTTTGTCTGTGCACCAAGTTTGTGCCTGGTGACCTTGGAGAACAAAGGTGTTAGATCTGGAGTTAAAGATGATTGTGAGCTGCCCTGTGGGTGCTGGGAATGGAGCCTGGGTCCCCTGCAAGAACCAAGTGCTCTTAACCACTGAGCCATTTTTCCAGCTCCTGCGATTATTTTTTAGGTGTTTTTTTCTCTTTGCAGTTTTGTTAGATTTTGCTATATGTATTCTGTAACTTCTTGTATATTTTATATGTTCTTTATGAATTGATCTTTTTATCACTGTAACATGTCCAGTTTGACCTTTTTGTTTATTTGGTGTGGCTGTGTGTTTGTGTGAATGTATTTACGTGCTTGTGAGCAATGGTGCCTGTGAGCATGGCATATGTGTATGAGGTGTGTGCACATTGGCACGTGCACGTGTTTGTATCTCTGTGCGAGTGTAGGCCAGCGGCGGACACTTTTTGCTCTGCTCTGTCTCGTTCCACCGTGCTTCTCTGGGCAGGTTAGTTACTGAGGCTGGAGATAGACTGATGGCTGCAAGTCCCAGCAATCCTCCTGTCTCTCCTCACTCCTAGGACTAGAGTTAGAGGTATGACTGCCTCTTTTTTATTTTTATTTATGAGTACAGGGATCTGAACTGGATACTCAGTTTTTCCTAGTACAAACTGTCACTCTCTGAGCCATCACTCAGGCTTGACCCTGTTAGATTTTCATATTTTGGGTGGGGTTTCATGGAGTCCAGGATGGTCTCCCAATTCTTCTGATCTTTACTGTCAGCTTTTTTCCCCTATCCGACTATGGTGTCGTCTTATCTGATAATTATAGTTTACTTTAGCTTTCTGTACTTACTGTTTGCCTGCTAATCATCAGACTGGCCTGTGGACAGACCCATGGGGCATTTCCTTAATTGCTAACCGTAGTCAGGAGGCCCAGCCTACTGTGGGCGGTGCCATCTCTAGGCAGGTAGTTGAGCAAACCAGGGGAAAAAGTCAGTGAGCAGCATTTCTCCTTGGTCTCTGCTTCAGTTCCTGCTCCAGGATCCCGCTGTGACTGCTGCCTTGGCTTCCTGTGAGCTGAGTGACCTCTCCTCAGGTCGCTCTTCCTGTGATGGTGAACTGTGGCCTGTGACCCAAGTGACCTCTGCTCTTGAGGTCACTCTTCCTGTGATGGTGAACTGTGACCTGTGAACAACCAAGTGGAGGTCACTTCCTGTGATGGTGAACTGTGACCTGTGAACCTAGTGACCTCCTCTTGAGGTCGCTCTTCCTGTGATGGTGAGCTGTGAGCTGTGAACCGAGTGACCTCTCCTCTTGAGGTCACTCTTCCTGTGATGGTGAACTGTGACCTGTGAACCTAGTGACCTCCTCTTGAGGTCGCTCTTCCTGTGATGGTGA